>NC_137802.1:46455010-46567510 GCF_963383645.1 Muscardinus avellanarius | reverse complement strand
CACACACACACACACACACACACATATATATATATATATATATATATTTTTTTTTTCCCCCCAGTACCGGGGCTGGAACCCAGGAGCATTCTACCTCCGAGCTACACCCTCAGCCCTAATTTTTAGCCTTTTTATTGTTGAAACAGGGTCTCACTGAATTGTGAAGGGCTTTGCTAAGTAGCTGGAGCTGGCCGCGAACCACGATCCTCCAGAATCCGGAATGTTGGGATTACAAGCATGCACCATCACGCCCGGCTATGTAAATGATATTTTTTCCCAGGGTTCAAAACCCAAAGAACTTCCTCAAACCTAGAAAACATCTTCTCTCTTCAGAAGGGATGAGAAGTCACTACTAGAAGGGAAAGAAAAAGATGCAGGAAAGAAGGTAGGGGTGAGTTTTTCGAGAAGGTTTCTTCAAGCGAAGAAAGAAAAGGGATGAAGAGAAGGACCTATGATGGGGAAGAAGGTGAGAGCTGTGTGAACCTCAGGGATCGTTGGTATCTAAGGAACAGCTCCGTGGCCGCAGCGGTTTTAGGAAATCCGGAGAGGACAAGGAGTGAGCGTTAACACGAGGGACTGGAATGCCTGGACCGCCATCAGGGAGGGCAGAAGGGTAGGTAGCCCTGGGGAACAGTCCTGGGTGGGATTAGGAGACGTGTCGGGCCGGGTTTTCAGGTAAGGAGAGGCACTAGGAGGCTGCGGTTTGGGGCCAGCACCGGGCTGTGGGGCGCGCTTACCCGCGATTCCTACTACCCGGTTTCGGCCCGGCTCGGTGGCCCGCAGCGCTCTCGGGCACACCTGCAGGCCCCCGCGGCGGACTCAGGAGCCACGCTCCCATTGGCTGCCAGACGAGCCCAGCGCCCGCCCGCGCTCCTCCTCACTCCGAGTCCGCTCCGCCCTCATATTTGCATAGCGGGCCTCCTAGGCTTTCGATTGGCCGCTGCCGTAGGAGGCCATGGCCCCGCCCTCCCGAGTCTCGTCAACCGCCCCCAGCACTGCGAGAAGGAGCGTCCCGGTTGTCCCGGGAGACGCGGAGGACTCTCAGGCTGCGCTCCGGCGGCCCAAGGGCAGACTACCGCTCGCCCAAGGGCCGACTACCGCTCGCCCTCCGCCAGCCCCGCAGCCTGCGGCTCACCCGGCCCGCGCCTCGGGGCAACTGCGCAGGCGCGCTCAGAACCGCTAACTCCAGCTACCCGGGGCAGCAGGGAGGGAGGGACCACTTGAACTAAAGCCCTTCAGCGACGGTGAATATCCGCTGTCCAAAACTGGAGGCGTGTGGGAGAACATTGAGGCTTGGCTTGTGTGTGTGTGTGTGTGTGTGTGTGTGTGTGTGTGTGTGTGTGTGTGTGTATATGTGTGTGTGTGTGTGTGTGTGTGTATATATGTGTGTGTGTGTGTGTGTGTGTGTGTGTGTGTGTGTGTGTGTGTAGGGAGGGAAGGAGGAAGGAAGGCTCATTAAATTGCTGAGAATCTCATTAAATGGTACCGAACCTACGATCCTCTTGTTGCAGCCTCCCAAGTACTGGGATTACAGGCGTGAGTCAGCACACCCAGCTCAAGGCTTAGGTTCTTCAGCAGTTAAGTGGGTATTGCAAACAGTAAGAAACAGTTTATTAAATGATGACGGTCTCAGGGTGTGTGTCTGGGTGGGAATATCTTAGCTTCTACTGAACTGACCAGTAAGAGTGTGCACTGCCCAGACCAGCTGAAGAGTCAGTTGAGGGTTCGGCTTCTCACAGCAGTCATATGTCCTCATGTTGGGGTGAGCTCTCAGCTAGGAACTCAGGATCTGCAGGGTCCTTAGCTAACGTGATGGGAAAGAATTTCAGCAGGCACCAGTCAGACATGGACAGAGGTTATTTGGGGAAGTGGAAGGAAACACACATTCAAGAGAGAATGTGGGCCGCATCAAGATGAGGCAGTTGGGAGAGTTCAGGGTTTTCTCCTTATAGGGGACTTTCATGAGGGGTAGGCTAGAGAAGTTTGAGGATGATTTTAGTCCTGTAGTCCCCTATGCAGTTTATGGTGGTCTGGTAGCCTGGTCAGCTTCAGGGTGGATGATCCTGGTGGTCTGGTCAGACTTAGGGTCCTCAGGTTGATTGGGGTCCTCATTAGCTGATCCTCATTAGCTGGTTGACAGATAAGCTGGAGTGTTCTAAATTATAGCTTTCTCGAAATATCGTATCTGTCTTGTTGTCAATGCACAGAGCAATTATAGTTTCTTTTAACTCTAGGATCTGCAGGTTTTCCAGGAATTTGGGAGAGTCAGGCCTGGCAAGGAGAACTGGTTTGTGGACTAGAGGCTGAAGCACTTCAGCTCCAGGTTCTTACATTAAAGTTACATTTTCCGGGCTGGTGGCGCACGCTTGTAATCCCCGCGCTTGGGAGCCAGAGACAGGAGGATCACGCAGGTTCGAAGCCAGCTGTGCTGGCTTAAGAGACCCTGTTTCCAAATTAGAAAAGTATAAAAATAGGTCTGGGAGTGTAGCCCAAAGGTAGAAGGGCTTCCAGGAACCCCAGTACCACCAAGAAAGAAAGAAAGAGAAAGAAAGAAAGAAAGAAAGAAAGAAAGAAAGAAAGAAAGTAAGTTACATTTACCTTTCCTTTCTGTCTTTTTTTTTTTTTTTTTTGGTGGTACTGAGGGTGGAACCTAAAGGCTTTCTACCTCTGGGCTATACTCCCAGATCTATTTTATACTTTATTTGGAAACAGGGTCTTACTAAGTTGCTGAGAGCCTCATTAAGTAGCTGAGTCTGGCTTTGAACCTGCGCAATCCTCCTGTCTCAGCCTCCCAAGTGCGGAGGCTACAAGCGTGCACCACCAAGCCCGGCTTGTCTGTCTCCTTTCTACCTACTTATTTCTTCTATCCTACATCACTCAGAGTGAGGAATCATGGTAGTGCCTGGATTCAAACAATAGACATCCCTCCATAGGCACAAGACACAGACTGCTACCCGCCAGGCTGGCTGCAAAGGACCTGCAGGCAGAAAAGAGCTTTCTGCCTGGGTTAATTCCAGATTTGGTGAAAAATCAAAGGGTCGATTTCAAGCTTGTGAACCAGTTTTTGGGTTTGTTTGTTTGTTTGTTTGTTTTTGTACTGGGGATTGAACCCAGGTGCATTCGATCTATGAGCTTTACCTCCAGCCCTTTTTTATTTTTTTTCTTTTGGTGGTACTCAGGTTCCTGGAAACCCTTCTATCTCCGGGTTACATTCCCAGACCTATACCTATTTTATATTTTATTTGGAAACAGGGTCTCTTAAACCGGTTGAGACTGGCTTCGAACCAGCGCGATCCTCCTGTCTCTGCCTCCCCAGCGCAGGGATTACAAACCTGCGCCATCATGCCCGGCTCCAGCCCTTTTTTATTTGTATTTCAAAAGAGGGTCTCAACTAAGTTGCTGAGACTGGCTAGTGATCTGGCCAGTGATGCTCTTGTCTCAGCCTCCCAAGTCCTGGGATTACAAGCGTGTACCACCATACCATGCCCTGCTTGTTTTTTTTTTTTTTTTTTTTTTTTTTTTGTGTGTGTGTGTGTGTGTGTGTGTGTGTGTGTGTTTTGTGGTACTGGAGATTAAAACTCAGGGGCATTCTACCTCTGAGCTACAGTCCAGCCCTTTTTTCTTTCCTTTTCTTTTTTTCTTTTTTCTTTTTTTTTTTTGCGGGTCTGGGGATGGAACCCAGGGGCTGAAACTGAGCTACACCCCCTGCCCTATTTTTTATTTATTTTGAAACAGGGTCTCACTAAGTAGCTGAGGCTGTCCAGGAACCACGATCCTCTGGTCTCAGCCTCCTGAACGCTGGGATTACAAGCGTGCGCCACCACGCCCGGCTTTAATCCTTTTTATTATTTGGAAACAAGACATCATTAAGTTATTGAAAGCCTCACTAAAGTTGCTGATGCTGGCTGTGAACCTGGAATGTGTACCACCACACACAGCTTGAAGGAGCTTTTTTTTTTTTTAAGATTTAAAGAAGTTTATTAAAAGATAGAAATACAGAGGATAGGTACAGCTCCATACCAGACTGGCATGGAGGGGTGACTCGAATGAATACACCCTTGAAGGAGCTTTTGAACTTCCCTTCCACCTCGAAGTTGTGTGTGGTGATGCATGCTATAATTCCAGCACTTGAGAGGGTAATAGGAGGTATGTAGGTTTGAAGCCAGCCTCAGCAACTTAGTGAGATCCTGTTTCCAAATAAAAAAATAGAGCCAGGTATGGTGGTGAACACATTTTTTTTTTCCAGTATTGGAGATGGAACCCAGGGGCATTTTACCTCCAAGCTACACCCTCAGCCCTCCTCTTCCTCCTCCTCCTTTTCTACTGGAGATGAAACCCAGGGGCATTCTATTTTCATTCTTTTTTTTTTTTTTTTTTTTTTTGTGGTACTGGGGGTGGAACCCAGAGGCTTTCTACCTCCGGGCTATACTCCCAGACCATTTTTTATATTTTATTTGGAAACAGGGTCTCCCTAAGTTTCTGAGAGCCTCACTAAGTAGCTGAGGCTGGCTTCGAACTGGTATGATCCTCCTGTCTCAGCCTCCCAAGCGCGGGGATTACAAGTGTGCGCCACCACGCCTGGCCTTCATTCTTTATTTTGAAACAGGGTCTCACTGAGTTTCAAAGGGCCTCACTAAGTAGCTGAGGCTGACCATGAACCCGGATCCTCCTGGTCTCAGCCTCCTGAATACTGGGATTACAAGCACGCACCACCACTCCTGGCTCTCAGCTCTATTTTTTTTTTTTTTTTTTTTTTTTTGGTAGTACTGGGGGTGGAACCCAGAGGCTTTCTACCTCCGGGCTATACTCCCAGACCTTTTTTTAATAGTTTATTTGGAAACAGGGTCTCACTAAGTGTCTGAGAGCCTCACTAAGTAGCTGAGGCTGGCTTCAAACCTGTGCGATCCTCCTGTCTCAGCCTCCCAAGTGCTGGGATTACAAGCGTGCACCACCACGCCTGGCTTTTATCCTTTATTTTGAAAGAGGATCTCACTGAGTTCCTAAGGACCTTACTAAGTAGCTGAGGCTGTCCTTGAATTGCAATCTTCCTGTCTCAGGCTCCCAAATGCTGGGATTACAAGCGTGTGCCACCATGCCATGCCCCTGGTTCCATCCCCAGTGCCACAAACTAAATAAAAATGAAATTTATAAGAGATCATGGGCATTGCTGACCATCCCGCCTTAGGGAGGTACAGTTTTATCAGACAACAGATCACACTAAAGAGGAGTCTTGGGGGGGGGGGCACTTCTCCAGAGAGCATCTCCTCAGCTGTTGGTGTCCTTGATGGCGCAGCTAAGGAACAGGAATGCCCTAAATCACTTTGGCCCCTGTGAAAGAAGAGTCCAGCACTCCCAAAGGGTCCTTATCTCCCTCCTGAGATGGCTGGCATTCTCCTTTGAATGCATATTTTCTACTTTACTAAATAAACCTCTGTCCATGTCTCTTAAGTGGCGCATGCTGAAATTCTTTGCTGCCACAGAAGCCAAGGACCCCAGGGATCCTGAGTTCCTGAGTTGTGAAATCAAATCCTCACCCCTGACAGCTCCACAAAACAAACAAACAAAACACCCACTGGGCCAGGAGCAGTGTTGCTAGTCTGAAATCCGAGGGTGAGGAGGCTGAGGTTGGAGGTGCGGGTTCAGCCATTTAGGGAGACCCTCTCTCAAAATAAAAAATAAAAGTACTGGGGATATAGCTCAGTGGTGAAACATTTGCCCAGTGTGAGCAAATCCCTGTGTTCAATTACATCACTGCAAAAATGAAAGGACACCATAAAAGGATGTTTTCAAAGTGCAAACAGTATAGCGGGTACAGAAAGGAATCTCATGTGGATTTGCTTTAAATGAATAAAGCACCTACCACCACAAACTTTTGATGGGGAGAGGGTCTCTATCAGGGAGACTTTTCCTTATATACTCTGTGTGTGTGTGTGTGTGTGTGTGTGTGTGTGTGTGTGTGTGTGTGTTACTAGGGATGGAACCCAGGGGCTTTCTACCTCCAGATCTATTTTATATTTTATTTGGGAACAGGGTCTCACTACCTTGCTGAGAGCCTCCATTACTAAGTAGCTGAGGCTGGCTTCGAACCTGCGTGACCCTCCTGTCTCAGCCTCCCAAGTATTGGGATTACAAGCATGCGCCACCACACCTGGCTTCAGGCAATGCTATTTTAAAAGAGTATTTAAGACTTCCGGGAAGATGGCGACCGAGAAAAGCGGGGCTTAAGAGCCCCGCTAACAACAAATCTCTATTACCACAAAATCAGCGCCTTTCATAGCCAGAAAACACCATCACCAGTGAAACAAAAAATCACCAAGCTCCAGAGAGAAAGCGGACTGAGAACAGAGCCACAGAGGAGATACACCGGCCTTGCGCCCGAGGACGCGGCAGACGCGGCAGCAGTGCCATACTGCCGGCGGCACCGGCGAATTCACGGGATGGCTACAGCAAGCCGAGGTGAGCCACTGCGGAACAGCTAGGCGGGATTTCTCCTCGCAGAGAGCATCTAAAGCTCCCAGTGGCCGAGCTCAGCACACGCTGCAGAGATTCAGAGTAGAAATCAAAATCAAGAAGAAAAACGCCAGCCCCGCAGCCGAGGGAGTAGCAGCGGCGCCATATTGCTACCGGTGGCAGCAGCAGCGAATTCAGCGAGGCCAGTACAGCTATATCTGCGTACTCAAGAACAGTGAGTCAAACTGCGGGCCACAGAGGAGAAATCCCAGTACTGTACTCCCTGGGACTTGACCCAGTGGGGGAGGGGCGGTGGCAGAGATATCACACCATAGGAGAACATGCAACCTGGCACCCCCCACAGTCTAAAGCAGCCTCTATCGACTCTCTGGGTCGGAGACTCTGTGATAAAACCCAGTAAAGGAGTAGTGGGGTCTGAGATACTACTGACTCGAGATCCAGAACACCTTAAGGGAAGTCATAGTGACCCAAGGGAAGAACCCAGAGAAGGCACAAACTTCCGAAATCATGGGAAAGAGGAATAATACTGGAGCAATTAATGCCCACAATCCCACAACATCAGAACCCGATAGAACAGAAAATCAGAGATTTCTAGAAGATCAAATCAGGAAAATAACTGTAGAAATAATAGAGGTGCTTCGAAAAGAACTCAGAGAGAGCCAAAAAGAGATAAAGGATGCAATTAATGAAGTAAAGGCCTCAATTCAAAGCACAAACAACCGATTAGAACACATGGAGAACAGAATCTCGCTCTTAGAAGATGAGCAATCCAAAAATGAACTCATAGTTTCTAATCTAGAAAAAAATATCCGACAGCAGGAATCTGACATTGAAGAAATATGGGCCCATTTTAAGAGAGCTAACCTAAGAATAATTGGAATAGAGGAGGGAAAAGAAAGTGAAACCAAAGGGATCAACAATCTCTTCAAGGAAGTAATAGCAGAAAATTTTCCAAACATAGAGCAAGAGGTCGATACACAGGTCCAGGAAACTTATAGAACTCCCTTTAGACAGGAGCAGAGAAGAGGATCCCCACGCCACATAATTGTCAAAATGACCAATGTGGAAGCCAAGCAGAGAATCTTAAAGGCAACAAAAACAAAGGGCCAAGTGACATTCAGAGGCAAACCAATTAGAATCACTCCAGACTTCCCAAACCAAGTTATGAGAGCCAGAAGGGCTTGGAGTAACATATTCCCAATTCTGAAAGAAAACAACTTCCAGCCAAAAATTTCCTACCCAGCAAAACTTTCTATCAAATTAGATGGAGAAATAAGAAGCTTCCATGACAAACAGAAACTGAAGGAATTTATGTCTTCAAAACCAGCACTAAAGAAAATACTCAAAGAGATTAACTACAAAGAAGAAATAGGTAACACACTCCAGAACTAGAGAAACAAGATTTTCCATCCAACAGACAACTAAGATTGGTTATCTGTGGAGATTCATTATTTATGTTAGTCTTTTACCTATCTCTAAAGGGTATTGTTTGCCTTTATTGTTGTTAATTTTTAGGATTTCTAGTTGGAATATTAATATACCTTCAGATATAGCAATTGGAAATATTTTATCCCATTCTATTAGTAACTGTTAACTCTGTTTACATTGTCTTTGGATATACAATTTTTTTTTTATTTTTTAGGGAGTTTGTATACTCCTCTGTTGCCTGTGCCATTGAAATCATATCCAAGAAATCACTGCCAATTTCAATGTTGTGAGGTTTAATGACCCAGATTTTCTCCTAAAAGTTTATAGTCTTAAGATTTATATTTAGGTCTATTATCTATTTTGAGTTAATATTTGTATATGGGATTAGGTAAGGGTCCAATTTTATTCTTTTCCATGTAATTATTATTTTTTAACAATATTTAGTTAAAAGATTAATATTTCTACCACCAAATGTTTGTGGAAACCTTGTCAAAAATAACTTGACAATATAGGGAAGAATTTAGCTCTAGGCTTTTATTTAACTCCAATGGTTTATATATCTGCCTTTAGAATAGTACTACACTGTTTCAATTATTGTAGCTTTATATGGTTTGAAATCAGAAAATATATATCTTCTAGCTTTGTTCTTTTTCAAGATGGTTTTGGGTACCTAGAGTCCATATTCCATATTAGGATAGATTTTTTTCTGAAAAATAAATATATAAATATATGATAGTTTCACCTAAAAAATAGAAAAAAATATTCTCTGGTAAGAAAGAAAGCAAAAAGAAATATTGAAATGTTATCTTTAAGTCATCAAAAGCTTGGTATCAGACAAATGAAACTGTTATGTGAGATTATCATTTTTAATTTTAGATAAATTGCCATAATACTAGATGTCAACTACTAAGCCAAGCATGGGAAGGAGGGATGGGAAGGGAATGGGGTGGGGATTGGGTGGGGGCTGACTGGGAAAAGTGTGCATGTATGTCTACAAAAGTATGTATCCTACTATGATGTATGAATACAGTGCACCAATAAAAAAATAAAAATAAAAATAAAAAATAAAAGAGTATTTAAAGCCGTACACTTGTAATCCCAGACTTTGGGAGGCTGAGACAGGAGGATTGGGCAGGTTTGAAGCCAACCTCAGCTACTTAGGCTCTCAGCAACTTAGTGAGACCCTGTTTCCAAATAAAGTATAAAATAGGTCTGGAAGCCGGGTGTGGTTGTTGGGGTGAGTTCTAGGCTCAGGAACTCGGGGTCTGCAGGGTCATTGGCTAACGTGACGGAAAAGAATTTCAGCACGCGCCAGTTAGAGACATAGACAGAGGTTTACTGGGGAAAAGGGGAGGAAGTACACATTCAAGAGAGAATGCGGGCCACCTCAAGATGAGGAAGGCATTTTGGGGAGTTCAGGGTTCTCTTCTTATAGGGGACTTTTGTGAGGGGTGGGCTAGAGAAGGTATGCGAGGATGAGCTCAGTCTGGTAGTCCCAAGGCGGTTTATGGTGGGCAGGTGGTCTGGCAGCCCTAGGGTGGATGAGCTCAGTCCAGTAGTCCCGAGGCGCTTCCTGATGGTCTGGTGGTCTGGTCAGCCTCAGGGTGAATGATCTCGGGTTGATTGGGGTCCTCATTAGTTGATTGATGGATAAGCTAGGATATTCTAAATTATAGGTTTGCTCAGAAATATTGTTAACTCTAGGATCTACAGGTTTCCCAAGAATTTATGGTAGAGTCAGGCCTGGGAAAGAGAACGGGTTTGTGGACTAGAGGCTGAAGCATTTCAGCTCCAGGTTCTTATATCAAAGTTATATTTTTACTTTTCCTTCCTGTCTCCTTTCTACCTATTTATTTTTTCTATCCTACATCATGGTTGGCACATGCTTGTAATCCCAGTGCTTGGGAGGCTGAGACAGGAGAATTGCGCAAGTTCAAAGCCAGCCTCAGCTACTTAGTGAGGCTCTCAGCAACTTAGTGAGACTCTGTTTCCAAATGAAATAGAAAATAGATCTGGGAGTGTAGCCCAGAGGTAGAAAGCCTCTGAGTTCTATCCTCAGCACCAAAACAAACAAACAAACAAACAAACAAACAACCCAAATAGGTCTGGGAGTATAGCCTGGAGATAGAAAAGCCCCTGAGTTCCACCCCCAGAACCACACACACACACACACACACACACACACAATATATATATATTATGTATATATATGTATATGTGTGTGTGTGTATGTATATAGATATATGTATTGCCTGGGCTGAGTGTGGCGGTGCACCTCTGTAATCCAGGTACTTGGGAGACTGAGACAGGAGGATCACAGGTTCAAGGATAACCTCAACTTAGAGAAACCCTCAGCAACTTAGTGAGACCCTGTTTCAAAACAGAGAATAAAAAATAGGGCCGGGGAATATAGATCAGAGATAAAATGCCCCTGAGTTTATAATCCTCAGCACCACAAAAAATAAAAATAAAATATTATCTCCTGAGCCAGTGGTACACACCTGAAATCCTAGTACTTGGGAAGCTGAGATAGGAGGATCACAGGTTCAAGGACAGCCTCAGAGTAGTGAGACCTTTGTGTTTGTGGTGCCGAGGGTGGAACCTAGGGGCCTTCTACCTCTGAGCTACACCCCCAGCCCAATTTTTTATTCTTTATTTTGAAAAGGGTCTCACAGAGTTGCAAAGAGCCTCACTAAGTAGCTGAGGCTGGTTGTGAACCGTGATCGATCCTCCTGTCTCAGCCTCCCTAATGCTGGGAATACAAGCGTCTGCCACCACGCCCGGTGAGACCCTATTTCAAAATAAAAATAAAACAGGGATGTAGATCAGAGGTAGAATGACTCTGGGTTCCATCCCTAGTTAAAAAAAAAAAAAAAAAAAGTAGTAACATCTGGTGTAGTGGCACATGCCTCTGGGTTTGATCTGAATAAACACACACATACACACACACACACACACACACACACACAAGTTGTATCAATGGTCTCATCAAAACCTCCCATCCTTTGAAATCCTAAACTGCCCCATCTCCCCAGTAAAGCCTTTATCCCCAGCTGTCTGGGGAGTTGTTACTGGACTAAGGCCTGATATGCATATGAATAAGCACTGTCTGCATAGGACCTGAGTTGGTAACCTACATTCCTCTCAGCACCGGAAACTGCCCCCTGCCCCTTGCCCTGCTGATCTGCACTGGCCGGAGGCTAGAGGCCAAGGTGTAGCTGAGCCCGGCGACTGGGAAAGCCTGCCACGTGGCGCTTACATTCACCCCGGAGTGATCAGAGGGACCTAAGGTAAACACCAGCCGCCCATCTGCTGCTCTTCCCAAAGCCTCTCTGCCGCCCAGTCCTCTTCCCTCCTTCCTGCAGGTGGCCCGGGCGCTACAGTCCCGCTCCCTCTCCAGGTGCCCACCATCCACTGGCCACTTGGCAGATGCTTCCCTCAGACCAATTGTCCTCGCTCCGTTCCCCGCCCCCACTGCTCCTCTTTCTTCCTTCCCTCAGTGCTCCCACCAGGCTGCTCCACCAGGCTCCCGCCTCAGCTTCCCGTCCCTCGGGAGCGATATTGTGATGGAAATGAGGGAGAGGATGCTGAAGGGAGCTGCAAAGATTTACGGCTTCCAGAGGGGTTTCCATTAAAGTCCCTGACAACTGGTTATTTATGAGAAGGCTGGCTGCCGCGGGAGCTAACAGGCCAGAGGCTGGTACCACCGTCCTCGCAGGAATGATAACAGGAGCGGCGAGGTCGAACTATGGTGCGGCCCGACGGGAGCCACAGCGGGCTCCTGCCACAGGCTTGCTCTCCAGGGCCCCCGGTGGTGACCAGAAAATCAGCAAACAGCGGGGATTTGTGCCAGACAAACCAGAAACAGAAAAACCCACATGGCAGACACAGAGGGACTTTTGAGCTGGGCATGAAAGGCTGAAGCAGAGCGTTGGAGGTTTTTTTGCAGTGGTCAAAACATTTGGAATGCACCAAGTCCAGTGGCACACGCCTGTAATCCCGGTACTAGGGAGGCTGAGACTGAAAAAGTACAGATTCCAGGCCAGCCTCAGCAATATAGTCTCAGCAACCTAGTGAAAAGCTGTTTCAAAACAAAAAACAAAAATAAAAAAAAAAATGCCGGGCGTGGTGGCGCACGCTTGTAATCCCCGCACTTGGGAGGCAGAGACAGGAGGATCGCGCAGGTTCGAAGCCAGCCTCTCTGGCATTGAGGAGATAGAAAGGAAATAGGCAGATAGGGAAAAGGCCTTGGTAGAAAAAAGTTAATTTCCTGAGTTTCCTGAGGGGTGACAAATGCCTGAAATTCCAAAGGCTTAGAGATAAGAAGGATCAGAGCTTCACAAAGCCATCCTGAGTTTCCTAATCAACAAACCCACCGAGAAAGTCTGGCATTCCTGAAAGGAGACCCTTCAAAGGACTTGCAAATGCCCTATGCAAATTCTCCTTGGAATCCCAAAAGTCACCCTAACCACAAACGGACTTGCAAGCGGTCAGGCATTGGCCAGTCGGATGGCAAAGGGGGGACTTTCCCGCTCGGGACCCCCTCCCCTTTTGGGGAGCTGTTCTCTCTCTTGAAGGTCGTGTTGGCCCTGAGAGAAGGCAGAGTGCATCTGAGGGCACGTGGCTCGGGCGACTGTGACCCTGAAGGCAGCTACTGGACCCCGGAGTTCCGACCGCCCCTATGGGGTGTTCGGCCACTTTTCTCTATTCCCTTCTGGCCACTTTTCTCTATTCCTTTCTGGCAGATCGCATGGACTCCGGAAGAAAGCAGCCTGCACCTGAAGGCAATTCGGCTTGGGCTACTCTCAAGTATTGTCCTGAAGGCAGCTTCTGGACCCAGAGTTCCAGCCCCTTTGGGGGTGTTCAGCCACCCTTGCCCCATTCCCTGCTGCTTCCAATAAACCTTTTACTCCCCTTCCTGAGGTCTGCGGGTGTCATTCGCTCACCGTAGACAAGAACTCGCCAGGGTTTCTCTCAAGAAACCCCGTTTCAGCATAAGAGACCCTGTTTCCAAATTAAAAAGTACAAAAATAGGTCTGGGCCGGGCGTGGTGGCGCACGCTTGCAATCCCCGCGCTTGGGAGGCTGAGACAGGAGGATCGCACGGGTTCCAAGCCAGGCTCAGCTACTTAGTGAGACTCTCAGCAACCTAGTGAGACCTTGTTTCCAAAAAAAAAAAAAAAAAAGGTCTAGGAGTGTAGCTCGGAAGTAGAAGAGTTTCCAGGAGCCCCAGTACCTCCAAAAAAAAAAAAAAAAAAGGCTGGGGTGTTACCCGGAGGTAGAATCCTCCTGGGTTCAATCCCTAGCATGGCAAAATAAATAAATGTTATCATTCTGAACTGAAAATTTTTTTTTCTGTGTGTGTGTGTGTGTGTGTGTGTGTGTGTGTGTGTGTGTATGTGTGTGTGTGTTACTGGGAATGAAACCCAGGGGCTTTTTTTCTAACCCCAGGCCACACTCCCAGACCTATTTTTTTTCTTCACATTTTATTGGAAACAGGGTCTCACTAAGTTGCTGGGAGCCTCTCAGTAGCTGAGGCTGGCTTCAAACCTGTGCCATCCTCCTGTCTCAGCCTCCCAAGTGCTGGGGATTACTAGCATGTGCCACCATGCCACTGGGCTGGGGATTTAGCTAGGTGGTGGAATGTTTGCCTAGCATATGCATGGCCCTAGGTTTGATCCCCAGCATCACAAAACAAAAACAAGTCAGTAGCAGGGCATGGTGGCTCAAGTTTATGATCCCAGTACTTGGGAGGCTGAGAGAGGAGTATCACAGGTTCACAGCCAGCCTCAGCAATTTAGTGATGCTCTTGACAACTTAGTGAGGATCTTGTCTCAATAAAATAGGACTGGGAGTGTAGCTCAGAGGTAGTAGCTCAGAGGTAGAATGCCCCTTGATCCAATGCCCAGTACCACAAAAATAAAAATAAATAAGTAAATAAATAAATGGGCAGTAGATAGCAGTATTTTCTGAAATGTTTGATAGATGATTTGGTTTGCCTGTGCATTGTAGAAACACATGGTAAATGGGCATACCTGGCTCCTGTTTTTCCTGAAGTTTATAAACTATGGCGACGCCAGCCGTCCAGGAGAAAATTGCTCTCACCCTCTTTTTCCATGGAGTTGAGAGCCCAAAAGCCAGAGTCATAGCCACTGAGCAGGGCTGGGCAGGGCTGGAGCTGAAGGTAAAGGTGAAAGTAGACGGCTCAAGCCGGGTACGGTGGCGCGGGCTTGTATGTAATCCCAGCATTTGGGAGGCTGAGACAAGAGGATCCCAGTTCACAGACAGCCTCAGTGAGAGGCCTTTGCAACTCAGTGAGACAGTTTCAAAATAAAGAATAAACAATTGGGCTGGGGGTGTAGCTTGGAGGTAGAATGCCCCTGGGACCCATCCCCATTACCGCAAAAAAAAAAAAAGAAATTTGTTTTCTCCTCTGTAATCTCTTTAGTAAATTTCCCCCTTTAGGTGCTTAGGATGGAACCCAGCGCCTCCCACATTCTCAGCAAGCACCCCACACTGAGCCATACTCCCAGCCCCTCTTAGCAATTTTCTGTCTACTGACTCACTCACCCTGCTCCTTGGCTCACTCACCCTGCTCCTTGGCTTTAAGTCTTAGCTCTTCTTAACATATTCAGAATTGAACACAACCTCTCCTTACCATTTTAACAGGCTTCAGTTTTTGTTTTTGTTTTTGTTTTTCTGGGTGAGGTGGAGCAAGTTTGTAATCCCAGTACTTGGGGGGCTGAGGCAGGAGGATCACAGGTTCACAGTCAGCCTCAGCAATTTAGTGAGGCCCTCCACAACTTAGTGAGACCCTCTTTCCAAATAAAGAATAAAAAATAGGGCTGAGGGGGTAGCTCAGAGGTAGAATGCCCCTGATTTCCATCCCCAGCACAAAAAAAAAAAAAAAAAATTATATATTTTGTATGTGTGTAGGGATTGAAACGGGCATTCTACCTCCAAGCTACATTCCAGCCCCTATTTTATTTTTTAGTTCTAAACAGGGTCTTGCCAAGTTGCTTAGGGGGGCAGGATTTTGTGATCCTCCTGTCTTAGCCTAACAAGTACTGGAATTATAGGCCACTACACCAGTTCAGAATTTTTTTTTTTTTTCCTGTATTGGGGAGGGAACCCAGGGGTATTCTACCTCTGAGCTACACCTTAGCCCTATTTTTTATTCTTTATTTAGAACAGGGTCTCACTGAGTTGAAAAGGGCCTCAGTAAGTAGCTGAGGCTGGCTGTGAAGTAAACCCTGATCCTCCTGTCTCAGCCTCCCAAATGCTGAGATTACAAGCACATGCCAAAGTGCCTGGCTTCCCAGCCCTATGTTTTATTCTTAATTTTGGAACAGGGTCTGAGTTACAAAGGACCTAAATAGCTAAGGCTGGATGCAAATCATGATCCTCCTGTCTCAGCCTCCCAAATGCTGGGATTATAAATGTGTACCATGCCAGACTGGTGGCGCACGCTGGTAATCCCAGCATTTGGGAGGCTGAGACTGGAGGATCCTGGTTTGCCAACAGCCTCAGCTACTTAGTAAGGTCCTCTGCAACTTTGAAACCCTGTTTCAAAAAAGAATAAAAAAGCCAGGCGTGGTGGCACGTGCTTGTAATCCCCGCACTTGGGAGGCGGAGATAGGAGGATCACGCAGGTTCGAAGCCAGCCAGCCACGCTGGCTTAATAGACCCTGTTTCCAAATTTTAAAAAACCCTATAAAATAGGTCTGGGAGTGTAGCCCGGAGGTAGTAGGGCTCCCAGAAACCCCAGTTCCACCAAAAAAAAAAAAAAGAGAGAGAGAGAGAGAGAGAGAGAGAATAAAAAATAGGGCAGGGGTGTAGCTCAGAGGTCAAATGCCCCCGAGTTCCATCTCCAGACCCGCAAAAATAAATAAATAAATAAATAAATAAATAAATAAATAAATGTGTACCACCATACCTGGATTTTTTTTTTAACAGATGTTTCATTCTCTCTCAGTAGCATCAGAAGAAAGTAAGAGAAAAGTGTTTTTTTGTTTAGTTTTGTGGTACTGGGGATGAAACCCAGGGACCTTCTACCTCTGTGCTACACTCCCAGACCTATTTTTTATATTTTATTTGGGATCAGGGTCTCACTAAGTTGCTGAGAGCCTCACTAAGTAGCTGAGGCTGACTTCGAACCTGCATGATCCGCTTGTCTCAGTCTCCCAAGTGCTGGGATTACAAGCGTGTACCACCATGCCCAGCCTAGAAAAAAAAATTATCACCTCTGCTATAAAGCCTTTTATTCTTGCATTTATTTACTTATTTATTTATGTACTGGGAATTGAACCTAGAGCTATACTATCTCCTAGCCATACACCCAGCTCTTTATTTTTTCTTTTTCTTTTTTTTTTTCTTTTTTTTTTTTTTTTGTGGTACTGGGGATGGAACCCAGGGGCATTGTACCTCCAAGCTATACCCCCAGCCCTATTTTTTAGTATTTTTATTTCTTGATTTCTTGAAACAGGGTCTCACTGAGTTGTGGAGGGCCTCACTAAGTATCTGAGGCTGTCCATGAACCAGACTCAGGATCCCAAATGCTTGGATTACAAGCATGCACCACCATGCATGGCTCTTTTTTTTTTTTTTTTTTTTGTGGGAGAGGGGCTTCCCCTCTCCCTCCGGGCTACACTCCCAGACCTTTTTTATTTATTTGGAAACAGGGTCTCTTAAGCCAGCGAGGCTGGCTACGAACGCCATCCTCCTGTCTCCACCTCCCAAACTCAGGGATTACAAGCGTGCACCACCACGCCTGGCTCTTTTTTTTTTTTTTTTTTTTTAGTGAGCCTCTCAGCAACTTAAATGAGACCCTGTTTCCAAATAAAATATAAAATGGGTCTGGGAGTATAGCCCGGAGGTAGAAAGCCTCTGGGTTCCACCTCTAGTACCACAAAAAAAAAAAAAAAAAAGTACTAGAGTACTAGGATTAAAGGTGTATACCACCATGCCCAACTCTTCTTGCATTGTGTAAAGGCTCTTTGAAAAATCATAGGTTTGAGGCCAGCCTGAGCAATTTAGTGAGACCCTGCTCAATAGAAAAAATAAATCTGGGATGTACCTCAGTGGTAGAGTATCCTTAGGTTCAATTCCCAGTGCCCCCCCCCCAAAAAAAGTATTATTCTGGAAACTTGGAAGGTGATCTGAACTTTATAGATGCCCACTCACCAATTTACTCATTATGCCACCAGGCTTGTGCTGAGGCAGAATTAGAATGCTCAGCCGGGCGTGGTGGCGCACGCTTGTAATCCCTGCACTTGGGAGGCGGAGACCGAGGATCTCCGTTCGTGGACAGCCTCAGCTACTTAGGCCCTCCGCAACTCAGTGAGACCGTTTCAAAATAAAGAATAAAACATTGGGCAGGGGGTGTAGCTCGGAGGTCAAATGCCTCTGGATTCCATCCCCAGACCCGCAAAAATAAATAAATAAATAAATAAATAAATAAATAAATAAATAAAAATAAAAAATAGGGCAGGAAGTATAGCTCAGAGGTCGAATGCCCCTGAGTTCCATCCCCAGACCAGAAAGAAAGAAAGAAAGAAAGAAAAGAGGGAAGACAGAAAGAAACGGCTAGGAGGTGTAACTCAGAGGTAGAATGCCCCTGGGTTCCATTCCCCAGACCCGCAAAAAGTAAACAAACAAACAAAACAAACAAATAAAACAAAGCTGAGCTGGGTCTGGTAGCCCACACTTGTAATCCCAGTACTTGGGAGGCTGAGACAGGAGGATCACAGGTTCACAGACAGCCTCAGCTACTTAGTGAGGCCATCTGCAACTTAGTGAGACCCTGTTTCAAAATAAAGAATAAAAAATAGAAGCAGGAACACTTGTAATCCTAGCGCTTGGGAGGCTGAGACAGGAGGATATTACAGGTTCGAAGCCAGCCTCAGCTACTTAGTGAGTCTCTCAGAAACTTAGTGAGACCCTGTTTCCAAATAAAGTATAAAATAGGTCTGGGAGCATAGCCTAGAGGTAGAAAATCCCCTGGGTTCCATCCCCAGTACCACCAAAAAAAAAAAAAAAAAAAAAAAATAGGGCAAGAGTGTAGCTCTGAGGTCCCAATGCTCCTGGGCTCCATACAGAATAAAATACAGCTGGGGATGTAGGTAGAAGCTAGAAGCTCCTGGGTTCAATACTCAGTACTGCTAAATAAATAAATCGCCAGGCATGGTGGCACACACTTGTACTTCCAGTACTTGGGAGGTTGAGACAGGAAATTGCAGGTTCTCGGCCAGCCTCAGCAATCTTCCTGGGTCTCCTAGTTTCTTTGTGATAAGTTGGGTCCTGCACTCATGTGACTTTGTGTCACATGACCTCTGCAGGGCAAGGGAGGGGCTGAAACCCCCGCGAGAATTGAGCGTTCCTGCGAGTAAACCCCCATCTCGCGAGATGCATACCTTGAAAAGGAGAGCCCGCATCCTCAAGCTTCGGACAGGCGCGCAGGCCCCACGGTGCCTTGCCCTGATCCCCGGGAGAGCCGTGCCATTAAAACTTTACATGCCATGTGTACCGGACCTCTCTCGTGTTTTTCACACTCCGCCGTACTCACATTATTTTAATTTTACTCGCATTAATTTTTTATTTTACTTATCATTTGGTGCCGAACCGGGAGAACTCTTGGGTCCCTCCCCATTTTTTTCCTTTTTTTTTCTGTTTTCTCTTTTTATTTTTACTCTCTTTTTGAGCCCCGGACTCTCCGACCCGCCAGCAGCTCAACTGTGAGGTCCCACACCAGCGCTCCGCTTGCAGGCGTTGCTCCCACCACTGCCGCCGCTGCCGCCCCGTGCCTGCCCGGACCGTAAGCCTTCTTCCCCAGCCCCACGCTCTCCAGGAGAGCCGGCGGCCTTCTTCCCGCCCCGGGCTCTGCTGAGAGTCCGCGGCCATCTTTCCAGCCCCGAGCTCTGCTGAGAGCTCGCGGCCATCTTTCCGGCCCCGCGCTCTGCTGAGAGCCGGTGGCCATCTTTCCGGCCCCGCGCTCTGCTGAGAGCTCGCGGCCATCTTTTCGGCCCCGCGCTCTGCTGAGAGCCGGTGGCCATCTTTTCGGCCCCGCGCTCTGCTGAGAGCCGGTGGCCATCTTTCCGGCCCCGCGCTCTGCTGAGAGCCGGTGGCCATCTTTCTGATCCCGCACTCTGCTGAGAGTCTGCGGCCATCATTCCGGCCCTGCGCTCTGCTGAGAGCCAGTGGCCATCTTTTCCTGCCTACGTGCTCTCTTCTGGAGTGCCGACGGCCATCTTCCACTGCCACCGCGGCCGCAGCCACCACTGCCGGGGTGTGCAGGCTCCGCCGGCCACCAGGCTGCCAGTTCCACCCGCCCGGAGCCAGGCTCCTTGGGTGATGCTGGCACCTGCTCTGCTTGCCGACCTCCTGCACGGGCCAGGACCTCTGCCTGCTGCTTGGACC
This sequence comes from Muscardinus avellanarius, assembly GCF_963383645.1. Lineage (NCBI taxonomy): Eukaryota > Metazoa > Chordata > Mammalia > Rodentia > Gliridae > Muscardinus > Muscardinus avellanarius. The sequence goes on along the minus strand of NC_137802.1, from coordinate 46,548,197 downwards.
TCCTAAAACTGCTGTTCCAGCTCGGCGCTCCAGTCACCACCGGGACCTCTGGCCAATTTGCCCCGCCCGCCCCGAGCCAGGCTCATTGGGCGGCGCACAGCCGGCTTCGGTGTCCGTCACAGTCACCCGCGCCAGGCATAGCTCTACTTGCTGCTGCTGCTCTGTTTCGCCCGCCCAAGCCAGGCTCACTGGCGGTGCTCCTCGGGGCCCAGCCTCAGCGACTGCTGCATGCCTGGAAGCCAGTTTGTCTCTACGCCGCAAACCCAGCAAGCCATGCCGCCTGCGTGCCACCGTTTGATCCCGCCTGCGCCAGCCGCCAGTGCCGTCCACACCAGCCACCGGCATCCACGCGCCCCAGCTCCACTGCGCCCCCAGCAGCTTCTCAGCGCTTCTGTTGCAGCCAGCACTGGCCGGCAATGCTTCACTCCGGTAAACTGCCTCCTTCCCTTGGTTAGCGGGTTCTGGACTTGGGTCTTCCGGTCCACTGGGACCCCAAAATCCAAGCGCTTGGTGACCCATTGTCCCCCGGTCCACTGGGACCACCCTCCGGATGACCAGGTCATCCTCCGGTTTTGAGAAGGGATGAAGACGTTCTTCTCTATCTCTTAACCTCTGTTTCTGAACGATTGAGCAGGGAAATCAGGGACGCCCACTTCCTGTTCTTCGTTTCTGCCCGCAAACCAATTATGGGGAGTCGAACCTTTATACTAGCAGATGCCCTGAGAGCCTGTTTGCCTTGATACGAGTTGGGAAATGGGTTGCGGTGGCCCAGGAATAGTTAGGAACTTTTCTAAGCGGTCTGGTGTCCCTCCAAATGCTCTCCCCTATGAGCTGCCATTTATTTTCCCACCAGCCGCCATTTTGTGATGGGGCGCAGTCGCTGCCTGGTGACATCACAGTCGCCATCTTGGCCCCCACAAGACTACAATTTTGTTGGGCGGCTGCCCGGCCGCTCCGCAAGGTCTTAAATGCGCTTGGCTTCTGGCTCCCTTTCCGGCCCGCTTGGGTGCGCCCTAGGTGCTGCAGGAAACGCCAGGCCGGGGCTGGGGCGACACCCTCTGCCCGTGGGGAGTCTGCGTTGCCATTCTTACTGGACACCCGCCCCGGGACGCACTCTTTGTGTGTGAGTGTAGGTCCGTCGCAGCTGACAGAACCTTAACATGGAATCTAAAGTTTTAATTCCAGAGAGAAACAGGCGGAGATGGAGCGTACACTCCGACTTTGCCAAATAGCAGATCCCTGGTAGCTGCCCTTCAGGCTGCCGGTGGCGGCTCAGCCCTCTGGAGTGCCACCTAGGTGTGGAGGACTGCAACGACGACTACCTCCAGGAGCCTGCCTGAAGTGGGGCGAAGCCACGCCCACCAATCAGACTGTGCCTGGCGTGTGGCCAGGAGGGCCACTGGAACAGTGCCCTTGGAAAAGAATGAGCCCCAGGTGCCTCAACACAGGGGGAGCACCTTTCCAGACCAGGCCCCGCCGCTGGCCCTACTCAGCCTGGCTGAAGACTGATGGCTCCTGGATCCCTCAACCTCCATCCTCTTTGCCAGCTCAGGGTAGCTCTCCAGGTACTGAGTAAGCCAGTCTCCTTTTTGGTCGCCTGCTCAATCTCATGATTTGTTTTTTTCTTTAATAGCCCTTGCCTGTTCAAGCCTCCTCAAGCGAACATCACTAAGCTGTCCAGGGTAACCTCCAATTCCCACTGCAGCTATGCACCCACCTGCACCCGCTTCTGGGGGACTGGACTCCCGACTCCTCCCGGCCTGGGGCCCCTGACGACGCCCCTTGACAGCAGGAAGAAACTAGAGGGTCCAATTGTCATCCGTTATCCCTACCATCAAAAGGCCGGGATGATAAGTTGGGTCCTGCACTCATGTGACTTTGTGTCACATGACCTCTGCAGGGCAAGGGAGGGGCTGAAACCCCCGCGAGAATTGGACGTTCCTGCGAGTAAACCCCCATCTCGCGAGATGCATACCTTGAAAAGGAGAGCCCGCATCCTCAAGCTTCGGACAGGCACGCGGGCCCCACAGTGCCTTGCCCTGATCCCCGGGAGAGCCGTGCCATTAAAACTTTACATGCCATGTGTACCAGACCTCTCTCGTGTTTTTCACACTCCGCCGTACTCACATTATTTTTATTTTACTCGCATTAATTTTTTATTTTACTTATCACTTTGTTTTAGTATTTCCTTTCTATAAATAATTCTTCTCCCTCCTCTTCCTCCTCCTCTTTCTCTCTCTCGTACTTCTCTGTGTTTGAGATACTGGGGGTTGAATCCAGGAAATTATACTCTGAGCTACATCCCCAGCCCTATTTATTTATTTATTTATTTATTTATTTATGGTACTGGGGATGGAACCCAGGGGCTTTCTACCTCTGGGCTACACTCTCAGACCTATTTTATATTTTATTTGGAAACAAGGTCTCACTAAGTTGCTGAGAGCCTCACTAAGTAGCTGAGGCTACTTAGTGAACAATCCTCCTGTCTCAGCCTCCCAATGTACCAGTATTGGGAATGGCTTAGGAAGATTTGAGAAAGCTCTAATTATTAATAGATATATTTCAGAAATAATTGTGTCAAAATGGCAGACCTGGAGAGAGAAAGGCTTGGCTTTGGTCAGGAAGCAAACAGCTATTGAAACTTAGATTGACTTGGTTAAAAGTAATTAGCAAGTCAATAGGAAAGGGGAACTAGGCCTTTCTCTGTCTAAAGACAGATCTACATGATTAGATAAGCTAGCTAGGATGGGAGGAGGGGTCGACCTTCATGAAAGAAGACCCCTTGCCACACCTTGCTGGGGGAGGTACCTTACAGGGACGTTTACTACGTCAGAATTACATAAACAAGATGGAGGTCATGGGTATAAAAAATCCGGTCCACGAGCTGTATCTTTGGGTAGTGAATTGGCTCAAATCATGCCCCCCATGCCCATTTGCACAGGGCTGTAACTATCTTCTGTATATATATATATATATATATATATATATATATATATATATATATATATATTTTTTTTTTTTTTTTTTTTTTGGTGGTACTGGGGTTCCTGGAAGTCCTTCTACCTCCGGGCTACACTCCCAGACCTCTTTTTACATTTTTTATATTTGGAAACAGGGTCTCCTAAGCCAGCGCGCGCGGCTGGCTTCGAACCTGTGCGATCCTCCTGTCTCTGCCTCCCAAGCACGGGGATTACAAGCGTGCGCCACCACGCCCGGCTATTTCTATCTTTTTAATAAACTTCTTTAAATCTTCAGCAAGTGTCCAAGCTATGTATACTTATCATTAGCTCAGGACAAGAACCCACGGTTTTTCTGTTTTTGTTTTTGTTTGTGTGTTTTGAGGGAAATTGTGTCCGGAACCCTAACAGGGGTCCTCGGGGACAGTTTCCCCAAAACCAAAACATTCCCACACTGCAACATATTTCACCGTAACACCAAGAACTAGGATTATAAAGTGTGCGCCACCACGCCCGACTCTAATTTTATTTTTTGCAGCACTGGGGATTGAATCCAGGGACACTCTACCTCTGAGCTATACCTCTAGGTCTATTTTTTATTACTAGGAAACAGGGCCTTGCTAGGTTGATGAAAGTCTCACTACTTGCTGAGGTTGTCCTTGAATCTTTGATCTTCCCTGACTCAGCATCCCAAGTACTGGGATTACAGTCATGTGCCACAATGCAAGCATAAGGCTTGCTCAATTAGTCTCCTCTATAGAACTCTTAGTAAAGTGCTAAATCAAAGTAGGGAAAATGAAGACAATCTCTCCATAGCCCGGAGCTTCCTTTTGTGTGTGTAATACTAGAGATGGAACCCAGGGGGATTCTACCTCCAAACTACCCCTACAGCCCTGTTTTATTTATTTTGAAGCTGGTTCTCACTAAGTTGCAGATAGCCTCACTAAGTTACTGGCAGTGAACCTGGGATCCTCCTGTCTCAGCTCCCAAGTACTAGGATTATAAGCATGTGCCAGCAAGCCTGACTGGTAAGGAGCGTTCTTGGTCAGGACTGAATGTAGGTTAAATAAATAAAGCCCAGGGTATACCTGTAATCCCAGTACTTGGAAGGCTGAGGCAGGAGGATCTCAGGTTCAAGGCCAGCCTCAGCAATTTAGCGGGATCCTGTTGCAAAATAAAAATAATTAACTTGGACAGTAAGGCACATGTCTGTAAATCCCAGTACTTGGAAGGCTGAGAGAGAAGGATCGCAGGTTCCAAGATGATAAGTAAAATAAAAAATTATGCTAGTAAAATAAAAAATAAATGAGTACGGCGGAGTGTGAACAACACGAGAGGGGTCCGGTACACATGGCATGTAAAGTTTTAATGGCACGGCTCTCCCGGGGATCAGGGGGAGGCACCGTGGGGCCCTCGCACCTGTCCGAAGCTAGACCGGGCATCTCGTGAGATGGGGGTTTACTCACAGGAACGCCCAATTCTCGCAGGGGTTTCAGCCCCTCCCTTGCCCTAGAGGTCATGTGAGGCAAAGTCACACGAGTGCAGGACCCAACTTATCACAAGACAGCTACAGCAACTTGGAGAGACCCTATATCCAAATAAAAGATAAACTAGGGCTGGGCATGTAGCTCAGAGATAGAATGCCTCTGATTCAATCCCCAGCACCACAAAAATAAATAAAAAGGCATGGTGGAGGACACTTGTAATCCCAGCATTTGGGAGGCTGAGACAAGATGACCACGGTTCGCAGCCATTCTCAGCTACTTAGTGAGGCCCTCTGCAACTCAGTTGAGACCCCGTTTGAACATAAAGAATAAAAAATAGCCCGGTGTGGTGGTGCGCGCTTGTAATCCCAGCATTTGGGAGACTGAGACTGGAGGATCGAGGCCCTTTGCAACTCAGTGAGACCCTGTTTCAAAATAAACAATAATCCCAGCATCCGGGAGGCTGAGACTGGAGGATGGCGGTTCTCAGACAGCCTCAGCAACTTAGTGAGGCCCTCTGCAACTCAGTGAGACCTGGTTTTAAAATAAAGAATAAAAAATGAGGCAGGGGGTGTAGCTCGGAGGTCAAATGCCCCTGGGTTCCATCCCCAGGCCCGCAAAACAAATATATAAATAAATAAATAATAAAAAATAGAATAGGGGTGTAGTTCGGAGGTCGAATGCCCCTGGGTTCCATCCCCAGACACGCAAAAATAAATACATACATACAGAAATAAATAATAGGCCTGGGGTGTAGCTCGGAGGTAGAATGCCCCAGGGTTCCATCCCCAGTACCAAAAAAATAAGTACATTAAAAGGGCTGGGGGTGGTAGCTCAGATATAGAGTGCCCCTGGGTCCCATCCCTAGGTTCAAAATAAATAATAATAATATTAATAATAACAACAACAATAAAAGTAAACAGCTCGCTCAATAGGTCCCTTGGAGTGAGATCTCGGCTCCAGACCGCCAAAGCCTGAGAGCAGCCGACTTCCGGGAGCGGGTAACCGAGCACTCCAAGTCCCAAGGCGCCCCGCGGCGGGGCGGGGCTTACTGGCCGTTGTGACGTAACAGGCGGGGCCGGGCCAGTCCTTGTGACGCATGGGCGGAGCCAAGCCGGCCCTTGCGGCGTAGTGGGCGTGGCCATGACGGCCCGACGCGCCCTCGCGCTCTCGGCCCCGCCCCCGCCCCTTTCCCAGCCCTGTCGCTGTTGTGCCGCAGCCGGCTGCTGCCCCCGGTGAGTCCCTGAAGTGAAACGGGGCAGTCGGGCCCTCGGGTTCCCCAAATTCAGACTTCTGGTCCTGGGAGAGGGCCCGGGGCGGGTAGAGGTGCAGCCGGTTTCGGCTTTCACCGCAGTCCACCGTCGCGGCCTGAGAGGTCAGGGGCAGGTTCCTCCCGAGCCGGGCAGGGCTGCAGGGCCGAGGCCGGGGCAGAGGCACTCCTGCCGCCCGCGAGGCGTCCTGGCGCCGTGCCCCTCGGCCGCCCGCGGTGCTGGGGCCTTGGGAACCCCTTAGCCTTGCTTCACCCTACATCCCCGCCGTGGGACCCTGCCTCGTCACCCTGGACGAGTTACTTTTACTTTGGTCCTCAGTTTCCCCTTCTGCGCACAGGATTGGCACCTGCAACCCCTTTTCATTTGCGCCCTGCAGTGTAGGACGTTCTAGGCAACCGAGGAGGAGGAGGTGGAGTGACCCGCTTCTTTTCTTCTCTCCACAGCCACCCGATTCGTTTGGGGGCTAATGTTTCCACTCACACATGATTTCAACCCCACCCGGACATGTTAACTTTTTCCTTCTGTCACTTAGAGTGTTTGCTGCAGATACAGGTCAACAAGTGGCCGTGGTTGGGGCTGAGTAGAATAATAAGGTCGATACATCTCCTATCAGCTGGTTTGCACAAACCGTGTAACAAATGACTTTATGTAGTAGGCCTATGGGGCTTGTGTAAAACACATGATTTAGGAGTACCTAGCAGGCTCACTTTCCCAGGTATTTTCCCCAGGCTTTGAAACTCTATCCTTTGACAGACATGACAGCTGTGGTGTAGAAAGGACCTTGAAAAGGGAAGCCTAATCCTGCGGTACTTGGCACTAACAAGTCATATTCTTTCAAGTTGCATCTGGACTCGTAAAAAAAATGTGTCTGTACTTGCTAACATAGTATCATGCTTCCTTATTTTCTTAGATAAAAAAAAAGATAATACAGTGAACTCTCACTTTCTTTTTGTTTTACATAGGATCATCTTTATAGCTAAAAAGGTCCTTGGAGTCTTCCTAGCCTGATCCATGCATTTTACTTTGTGAAGAAACTGAGGCCTAAAAAGATAATGTGACTGGACCAAGATTTCAAGCTAGTTAATGATAGAACTAAAACAGGAACCCGGGTCCTTTGACTCTTGGCCTAGTCCCCTTTATACTATTTTTCAGACACTCCTGTGTTACTGTGACATGACATGGTAGAATCACCTCTTTCCAGAAAGAAGTGGGAGCCAGGCACACCTGTAATGTCAGTACTTGGGAGGATGAGACAGGATTAGCCTCAGCAATTCAGCCAGGCCCTGTTTTGAAATTAAAAAAAAGAATTTTAGGGCTGGTGAATGTAGCTCAGAGGCAGAATGTCCTGGGATCAATCCCCAGTTTAAGAAAAAAGAGGAAGAAGGAAAAAAAAAAAAAAGAGTGGATAGACTCAGTAAGCTTTTCTCAGATTTTTCTGGTTGCCTGCATCTCGGCCCCAGAACTGTTTTTTTCTGCGTTTCCCCTAGTACTGCTGGCACAGTGGTGATGTGGTACGATGGCTTGCTTGCAATAGGCTGGACAGCCAATTCAAACAGTTGTTGATGAGTAGTCTTAAAGGCCTCTAGGGGTTTAAAAGTTTTCTAAAGCTGGGTGTGGTGGCACATGCTTGGAATCCCAGTACTTGGGAGGCTGAGACAGGAGGATCACAGGTTCACGGCCTGCCTCAGCAACTTGTGATGCCCTCTGCAACTTAGACCCTGTTTCAAAATAAAGAATAAAAATCAGGCTGGGGGTGGAGCTCAAAGGTAGAAAACCCCTGGGTTCAATCCCCAGTACCATTTAAAAAAAAACTAAAACATTTTAGGCCAGGAACTAGAATGAACTTGGAAAATGTGCACTAGAGCAAGAAGCTCAATCACCTGAGGAACGGCAAGTGTGTTTTTGCTTTTCCTACGTGTCTCAGGGACGGTGGTGTCCACTGCTAGTGCTCGCTCAAGGTAGACATGTAAGCATCCACCAGGGCCAGAGAGGAATGGGATTCGAGGCAGTTATTGTGCATACTGTTGGTAGTTTTCTAAGTAAAATAAGCAGAGGGGTAGAAGAATTAGAATAAATTTGGGATTGGTTAAATATGGGTGGTTGTTTTTGCAGTATTGAGGACTGAACCCAGGGGCACTCTACCTCCGAGCTACAATCCCAGCCCTATTTTATTTTTTATTTTGAAACAAGGTCTCTCTAAGTTGCCGAGAGCCTCACTAAATTGCTGAGGCTGGCTGAGAACCCCTGATCCTCCTGTTTCTGACTCCCAAGAACTGGGATTAGAAGTTTGCTTCAAGCAGGGCGGCGTGGTGGCGCATGCTTGTAATCCCAGCATTTGGGAGGCTGAGACAGGATTTCAGTTTGCAGACAGCCTCAGCTACTTAGTGAGGCCCTTTGCAATTCAGTGAGACCCAGTTTCAAAATAAAGAATAAGCCCGGCGTGTTGGCGCATGCTTGTAATCCCCATGCTTGTGAGGCGGAGACAGGAGGATCGCGCAGGTTCGAAGCCAGCCGCGCTGGCTTAAGAGACCCCGTTTCCAAATAAAAAGATAAAAAATAGGTCTGGGAGTACAGCCCGGAGGTAGAAGGGCTTCCAGGAACCCCAGTACCACAAAAATAAAAAATAAATAATAAAAAGTAGGGCAGGGGATATAGCTCAGAGGTAGAATTCCCCTGGGTTCCATCCCCAGACCTGTAAAAAAAAAAAAGTTTGCTTCACCATCATGCCTGCTCAAATTTGGGTTTGAATTGATTTGCATGTCTCTTTGTTGTGGATGGCTTTGATTTCCTTCTGTGAACTAATCCAGAGAAGCTACATAAAGTCTCTGTTTCTCTTGAAACATGTACTCACTGGTATAAAAGACTAATAAAGAATCGTGGTGGCTGGGCGTGGTGACGCACGCTTGTAATCCCCACACTTGGGAGGCGGAGACAGGAGGATTGCGCGGGTTCGAAGCCAGATGCGCTGGCTTAAGAGACCCTGTTTCCAAATAAAAAATATAAAAAATAGGTCTGGGAGAGTAGCCCGGAGGTAGAAGGGTTTCCAGGAACCTCAGTACCACCAAAAAAAAAAAAAAAAAAAAAAAGAATCGTGGCCAAAAGTGGTGTGCACACCTGTAATTCCAGTATTTGGGAGAATACTGGAATTCAGTATTCATAGCCAGCCTCAGCAACTTAGGCCCGTAGCAACTTAGACCCTGTTTCACAGTAAAAATAAAAAAATAGGGTGGGGGTGTAGCTCAGAGGTAGAACTCTTTTGGGTTCAATTCCCAGTACTAAAGAGAAAAAAAAGTGTTGGGCATTTTAAATTCTTCCTGCTAAGTCTATCAGGGTCGTTTGAGTCACTCAGAAAGAAGTAGATCTGCCTGCTGTTGCCTTGCTTCAGGATGAGAGGATCTATGCCCTCGTGAAACAGTCCTGGGAGTAGTATATTAGGCTTAAAGAGCTCATTAGATGAAAACATGTCAGATTTTCTTAGGAGCCAGGAGCCAGTTTAGGGGACTTGTTTTAAAATACATTCCTATTATTGCTAGCTCCCCTGGGGGCCCTAATCCTTTTGGTAACCATGCTGGGGGGAGGGGAGCTAGCAACCTTGTCTGAGGCCAGTAAAGTACCTCTGACAGTTTTTGAAATCTATGCTATTTTCTCATGCTTGATGATTTTGTGTGTGCCAGGGGAGGAGAGGCAATGGGCCAGGGGCATTCTGCCTCTGAGCTACACTCCTAGCCTATTTTATTTATTATTTTGAGACAGGGCCTCACTAAATTGCTGAAGCTGGCCTTAAGCTTGCTATCCTTCTGTCTCAACTTCCCAAGTACTCAGATTATAGGCCTGTACCACCACACCCGGCTCTTGTTTGATGATTTTTTTTCTTTTTTTTTTTTGCCAGTCTAGGGATGGAACCCAGGGGCATTTGACCTCCGAGCTACACCCCCAACCCTGTTTTTATTCTTTATTTTGAGACAGGGTCTCACTAAGTTGCGGAGGGCCTCACTAAGTAGTTGAGGCTATCCGCGAACCGTGATACTGTGATCCTCCCGTCTCAGACTCCTGAATGCTGGGATTACAAACATGCGCCACCATGCCCGGCTTGATGATTTTGTTTTATTTATTTATTTATTTATTATTTATTTTCTAAGGTACTGGGGATGGAACTCAGGGCATTCTACCTCTGAGCTACAACCCCAGCCTTATTATTATTTTTTTTTTTTGTGTGTGTGTGTGTGTGGTACTGGGGTGGAACCCAGAGGCTTTCTACCTCCGGGCTATACTCCCAGACCAATTTTATATTTTATTTGGAAACAGGGTCTCACTAAGTTGCTGAGAGCCTCACTAAATAGCTGAGGCTGGCTTCACATCTGCTCCATTCTCCTGTCTCAGCCTCCCAAGCACGGGGATTACAAGTGTGCGCCACCACGCCCGGCTCTCTATTTTTTATTCTTTATTTTGAAACAGGGTCTCACTGTAGCTGAAGCTGGTCGCAAACCTGGATCCTTCTGTCTCAGCCTCCCAAATACTGGGATTACAAGCATGCGCCACCAAGCCCGGCTGATGATTTTGTTTTTAAAAATTCCTTTTTGTTTTCCTTGGTCACTCTCTATGTGGCCAGACTTTGGTTAGGGGATAGGAGTAGGGAATGAGGTAGACTACCATTCCATAATTCTAGGAGACTTAATATATCCCACTCCTTTTTTATGACTCAGGAGCTCTCTGGGCTTCTAAATTTAACTTTTGCTCTTCTTAGATTTCTTCTCTTCCTTGTCTCTATGAATTATTACCAGAATTAGAAGCAGATGACAGAAAGGTCCTACAGTGAGGCAAATGGTTTAAGGAGGGGGAGGTTGATGCATAAATAATTACAATTTTCCTTCCATATCCCCCAGACCACTTCCCTCTAGTCTTCCTCCACAAACTCATTTACAAATTGTTTTGTCAGATAATTTCACAAGCCATTGGTGAAGCCCATGTCTTCCAGGGAATTTTGCCTCTGGGAAGAAGAAAAGGCTTTAAGACGGGATCACAGGTTTGAGGTTAGCCTCAGCAACTTGCCAAGACCTTGTTTTTATTATTTATTTATTTAAGTATTTATTTATTTTGTGGTGCTGTTGTTGGAACCTCAGGGCGTTCTACCTCCGAGCGACACCCCCAGCCCTATATTTTTTTATTATTTATTTTGAAACAGGGTCTCACTGAGTTGCAAAGGGCCTCACTAAGTAGTAGCTGAGGCTGTCTGCGAACCATGCTCCTCCTGTTTCAGCCTCCCAAATGCTGGTTTTACAAGTGTCCGCCACCATGCCAAGCTTTATTTCTATTTATTTGTTTGTTTGTTTATTTATTTATTTATGGTACTGGGAAATGAACCCAGGGATATTTTACTTCCGAGCTACACCCCCAGCCATATTTTTTATTCTTTATTTTGAAACAGGGTCCCACTAAGTTGCATAGGGCCTCTCTAAGTAGTTTCTGAGGCTGGCTACAATCTGCCATTCTCCTATCCCAGCCTTTCAAGTACTGGGATTACAAGGGTGCACCACCATGCCTTGTTTAAGACCCTGTTTTATTTATTTATTATTATTATTATTATTGTTGTTATTATTATTATGTGTGGTACTGGGGATGGAGCCCACGGGCATTCTACCTCCAAGCTACACTCCCAGCCCTATTTTTTATTCTTTATTTTGAAACGGTCTCATTAAGTTGCAGAGGGCCTCACTAAGTAGCTGAGGCTGTTCTCAAACCACGATCCTCCTGTCTCAGCCTCCCGAATGCTGGAATTACAAGCATGTGCCACCACACCCAGCTAAGACCCTGTTTTAAAATTAAAAAAAAAAAAAAAAAGCTGGGCATAATGGCTCACGCTTGTAATCCCAGGGTTTGGGAGGCTGAGACAGGAGAATCTCACAGGTTCGAAGCCAGCCTCAGCTACTTAGTGAGGCTCTCAACAACTTAGTGAGACCCTGTTTCCAAATAAAGTGTAAAATAGGCTTAGGAGTAGAGCCTGGAGGTAGAAAAACCCCTGGGTTCCACCCCCAGTGCCACAAAAAATAAAATAAATAAATAAATAAATAGGGCTGGGGGTATAGCTCAGAGATAAAATGCCCCCAGGTTCAATTACCAGTAGAAAGACAAAACAAAACAAAACAAAAATCAATAGATACCTTCCCTTCAGGAAAAGTTGGAGTACTTCCTCACTGACCATGTTCAGAATGTTCAGGGTTTGCCTTGACCCTTTCTGTCCTCAGCTTTGGTGGAGAGCTGGGTGTGGTGGCACACACCCGAAATCCCAGTACTTGAGAGGCTGAGACTGGAGGATTGAAGGTTCAAGGACAACCTCTGCAAGCAGTCAGACTTTTATCCACCTAGCAAGACTGTTTCTTTATAAGAAATAAAACCAGGTTAGGGGTATATTTGAATGTAGAATGCTCCTGGGTTCAATCCTCAGTATCACAAAAAAAGGGGGAAAAGCCACTGTGTTTTCTAACCCACCTTCTTCCTCAACCCTTCCCAAGTCATGGCAGAGAATTGTAACCTTTATTTTAAGAATGGTTGAGTTCTGTGCCAGGTGTGGTGGCATGTATTTGTAATCGCAGCTACTTGAGAGACTGAGCCAGGAGGATTGCAAGTTCTAGGTCAACCTGAGCGATTTTGCTGGACCCTGTCTCAAAACAAAAAGAATAGAGTAGTTGAGTTCTGAGTACCCAGAGGGCCAGATAGGGAACATGATGAGATCTCTGAAATGAGAAACTTCCTGGAGTCTCTTACATTTTTGATAAGCGAGGAAACAAAGCTGTTGGCTTTTCCAGACAGATGATTAGGTTTTCAAGTCATTGAAGAGAGATAGAATTTCCTTATACTGTGTACTCAAACCTCAGAACACGAGCTCTCTAGTGTTATTTTACGTATATGTTAGTGTGTGTGTGTGTGTGTGTGTGTGTGTGTGTGTGTGTGTGTGTGCACCTCCCCGTCCTTTCTCCGCTCTTCTGTTCATGAGCTAAGTTGGTTGTTGTCTAGTGAGAAAAAAGACTGTAATAAGCCACCAATAGTCTCAGCAGGTCTTGCCTTTCAGAGAAGCATCCACTTGTAAATAGCTTTTCAAAATTTGAGTGTGTTGAGGGGTAGGTATTAAAGTGTGAATCTGATGAGTTCTTAAGGAAATCAAATCTGTGCCTTTGTTTTTTTTAGCACCATGCCACCTGAACCAGTCACACCAGAAATTAACATTTCACTTGGAATTATCATCATTTCAACCTGTAGGCAAGAGAAAGCTGAGAAATAGTAGCTTTTCTAAGGGTATTCAAAAAAATGAAGAGTAAGGCTTTCAAAAGAACTCTTAGCTCCACCCTGAATATTATTATATCATTGTTATTATTTTATGTTTTGCAGTGCTGGAGATCAAAGCCAGATCCTTGCAAATGCTAGGCAAGTGCTCTCTCTGCCACTGAGCTATATTCCCAGCCTACCTTTAACATGATTTACCTATAGACCATCCTTTCCTTTTTTACTATTTCATGAATGACATGCATATCTTGTTTGTTTGCTTATTTATTTATTTATTTATTTATTTATTTATTTATTGCAGTACTGGAACTAGAACCCAGGGGCATTCTACCTCTGAGAAACACCCTCAGCCCTACTTTTCATTCTTTATTTTGAAGCAGGGTCTCACTGAGTTGCAAAGGGTCTCACTAAGTAGCTGAGGCAGGCCACAAACCATGATCTTCCTGTCTCAGTCTCCCAAATGCTGGGATTACAAGCTTGCGCCACCACGCCCAGCATTCATTCATTTACTTAACAAATACTTAAGTAGTAGCTACTTTCTGCCAGGCATCGTGTCATTTTATACAGTGGTGATGGTGTTACAAGGAAAAGAGCTAGGAGTAAGGTATTTAGGTGAATTGAGGGCCAGGCCCTGAAATCACTCTTAACCTGGGTGTTCTTTATGATCCACAGTCAAAGGGCAAATCAAGTCATTTTATATGCTCAGATAAATTGATGCTTCAGGCTTAGGACAAAGGGAACTTGCTGACCTCAGAATGGCTAGAAACCAGCCGGGCGTGGTGGCACAGCATTGTAATCCCAGCATTTGGGAGGCTGAGACAGGAGGATTGTGGTTCGAGGCCAGCCTCAGCTACATAGTGAGGCTCTCTGCAACTCAGTGAGACCCTGTTTCAAAATAAAGAATAAAAGCCGGGCGTGGTGGCGCACGCTTGTAATCCCCACGCTTGGGAGGCAGAGACAGGAGGATCGCGCAGGTTCGAAGCCAGCTGCGCGCGCTGGCTTAGGAGACCCTGTTTCCAAATTTTAAAAAATGTAAAAATAGATCTGGGAGTGTAGCCCGGAGGTAGAAGGGCTTCCAGGAACCCCAGTACCACCAAAAAAAAAAAAAAAGAAGAATAAAAAATAGAGCTGGGAGTGTTGCCCGGAGGTAAAATGTGCCTGGGTTCCATCCCTGGTAAAAAAAAAAGAAAGAAAGAAGAGAGGGGGAGGGGAGGGAGAGGAAGAGAGAGGAGAGAAGAAAGAGAGAAAGAAAGAAAGAAAGAAAGAAAGAAAGAAAGAAAGAAAGAAAGAAAGAAAAGAAAGAAAGATTGCTAGAAACCAGTAGGGAGAAAGAGTGGGCAAGCAGAGACACCCCCTGCCCATCTTCCCATCGCTTCCAAGAGAAACCCTCATCACAGGGAAAACAGCTTATTAGAGGAGAAATACTACACTGGAATGTGATCTCACCCCTCCACTTTGGGAAAGAGTTCTGAGGTTTGAGGTTGAGGATGTGGCTAGACTGGAGCAAACCAGAAAGCCAGCCATTTCTTGGTTCTTTAGCTTAATCTGAAGAAAAGTTCAGGGTCCCAACATTTCCTTGCCTTCTGTGTAAAAAGAATTGATTTCTGGGGAGTTGGAAAAAGAATCGTGGTTGCTTATATTTCAGAGTGAAACCAGGAAATAGGTAGGGTGGGGCAGGGCTGGAAAAACTGTAATGGTTTGTTTTCTAGTTACTGGACTTTAATTGTGTGTGTGCCTTGTGCATACAGTCTTCCAGCATATTCTGGCAGCTGTACTTCTAAGACATCATGTGATATTTACCTCTGAACACCTGTAATGTTTTTTCCTTTCCTAGTAAAACCCTGGGCTGAACATCAGACTCCTTGTTAGACCAGCAGAGGCATTTAGAAGGCAGTGAATGTGCGGGGTGCGGCGCACATTTGTGACCCGTTACCTGGGAGGCGAGACGGGAGGGTCGTGGGTTCTCAGCCAGCCGCAGCCACTTAGTGAGGACCTCCACAACTTAGTGAGAGCCTGTTTCAAGATAAAGAATAAGAAGCAGGGCTGGGGGCATAGCTTGGAGGCAGAATATCCCTGGGTTTAATCCCCGGTACCACCAAAAAAGAAGAAAAACAAAGAAAGTGAGGAAACTGGAAATTGAACATGACCTTTCTGATTTCAGAACCCATGTTTGCTACCATTGCATGTCCCACAATCTCATATTCCTATTATTATTCTAAATTCAGCTCCTAGCATAGTATTTTATATATGGAAGGGCCCCATAATTATAGGATAAATGGGATTTAATGGAGAAGCTAAAATCCAGAGAGATTGGCTTTCCTAAAGTCATGGGACTTGTTGGGATGAGAAAAAAAATTAGAATTTTAGGTCTTACAAGTTATGGGTTTAAGCTCCTTTCTCTAGGTTGCTGTGTTTATTTAAGAGGGAAAGGGAAGGAAGAGCTGGGTGTGATGTCGCACACAGTCCCAGTACTTGGAATGCTGAGATGGGAGGATGGTGGGTGGGTCGGGTCAGATGCCAGCCTGGGTAGCTTAGTGCGATCCTGTTTCAAATGAAAAATAAAATAGGGTATGGGTGTGTAGCTCAGAGATAGAATGCCCCTGAGAAAAAAAGACAAAGGGAAACAGCTGGAAGCAGCTGTGAGTAGAGGTGAGCAAGGAGCAAGAGTGTGTTCAGGTGGTGGCGTCTGTGGTGAAGAGGTTGAGACACTCTCTGAAAATTCTTTCAGAATAGGAAGCTATGGATAAGAAATAGCTCAAAGTGAAACAGAAAGCAAGTCGCATGATCTCAGTACTGGTCAGGATTTTGCTTTTCCTGATTGTCTTGAACGGAATGTTCCTGGGTGAGAGCCCAGAAATCTCTGGCATTTCAGAAAACCTTTTCTGAGCCGTCCTATTCCATGTCTCATAACAGGACCCCACCATGGAAAAGGCAGTAGAAGAGCCCCCCAGCTCCACGGTCTTGCTGGATCATTGCCACTTCTCTCAGGTCATCTTTAACAGCGTGGAGAAGTTCTACGTCCCTGGGGGAGATGTCACCTGCTATTACACCTTCACCCAGCATTTTACTCCCCATCGGAAGGACTGGATTGGCATCTTTAGAGTAAGTGGTTAATTTAATAGCAAGCGATCGAGAACTAGGAATAAATGTTAGTTAGCTGAGGGTGTGACTCTCTGTGTATAGCACTTTATATATCATGTCTGGCCAATTTAAAATTCTGCACTAGCTGGGAACACACTTGTAATCCCAATACTTGGGAGCAGTTTGCGGACAGCTTTGACTACTTAGTGAGGCCCTCCATAACTTAGTGAGACCTTGTTTCAAAAATAAAGTATAAAAATATGGTTTAGAGCAGAGGTGGCGTGGTGGCGCACGCTTGTAATCCCAGCTGAGACGGGAGGAACATGGTTTGAGGACAGCCTCAGCTACTTAGTGAGGCCCTTTGCAACTCAGTGAGACCGTTTCAAAATAAAGAATAAAAAATAGGGCTGGAGGTATTGCTCGGAGGTAGATTGCCCCTGGGTCCCATCCCCAAGACCAAAAAAAAAAAAAAATAGGGCTTAGGATATTAGCTCGGAGGCAGAATGATCTTGGGATCAATCCCCAGTAACACACACACAAATAAATAAATAAAATTCTACACTAAATTTCCTAGAATTTTTCTTATCACACACCAATATGTGTTGTGGCACCTAAATTTAAGTTTCAATCTCAAGCTAAAATAGATGGGAAAGTGTGTGATCTAGGAGTTTTATTATGCTTTCAAAGACCAAATAGAATTTTTGTTTGTTTGTTTTTGATTTTGTTTTTGGTGGTACTAGAGATTGAACCCAGAGGTACTCTACCTCTGAGCTACACCCCAGCCCTATTTTTTATTTTTTATTTTGAAGAGTCTCACCAAGTTGTGGAGGACTTCACTAAGCAGCTGAGGCTGGCAACAAACCTCCGATTCTCCTGTCTCAGCCTCCCAAGTACTAGAATTACAGGCCTGCCACCATGGCTGACTAGAAATGCTTTTACGTAGTCATATTTCAAAATATTCATATATGATTTTTTTTGGTGCTGGGGATTGAATTTAGGGGCATTCTACCTCCAAGCTACACCCCCAGCCCTATTTTATTTTTAATTTGAAAACAGGGTCTCACTGAGTTGTGGAGGGCCTCACTAAATTGCTGGGCTGTCTACAAACCTGAAGTCCTCCTGTTTCAGCCTCCCAAGTACTGACACACCTGGCTCTCATGTATGATTTTGACTGATATGGATGACCCCTTATGTAATTTTTATGACTTTAAACATTACCTTTACCTTACTTGGTACAGTGTTTAATTTGGTTTAGTAAAATATCACAAGTCTGGAAAGATTGAGAAGTTACCTAGTTATATATCCTGCACCCAAAAAGTTTGTTCCTGAATTGTGTCTTTTTCCAAGGATAGGAAGTTTATGAGCTTCCTCAGTGACCTCTTCCAGTGTCTATCAGTTTAAGTACAGAAATAGTATTTTAAAATTTCAGTCAGCCAGGCGTGGTGGCACACGCTTGTAATCCCTCTGCTTGGGAGCCAGAGACAGGAGGATCGCGCTGGTTCAAAGCCAGCCTTGCTGACTTAAGAAACCCTGTTTCCAAATTAAAATATAATATATAAAATAGGTCTGGAAGTGTAGCCCGGAGGTAGAAGGGTTTCCAGGAACCCCAGTACCACCAAATTAATTAATTAATTAATTAAATTTCAGTCAACTTAGTCTTTGTATTCTATTCTCCCTCTCAATAGTGACTCTCCCTTCTACACACACACACACACACACACACACACACACACACACACACACACACACACCATGATGACAAATCTTCCTATTTCCAGAGAGAAGAGATAAAGGTCAAGTTTAAGCAATTTACATTGCTCAGTGACCTTTGGTTTGACACTTGAGTATGTCATGCTCCTGTCTGCCAGTGCTGCTCATCCTGAAATCACACACCATTTTTTACTGTGGTGCAAAGGAACTATTGCTTATTTACATCTTTCACTGTCCTCTTTCTTGTTTGTGAGACCAGTCTGTTGATGGAGTAAGGGAAGCCGGAGGTCAGCAGACTGGTGTCAGGAGGTAGGGAATGTAGAAAGCAACAGGACCCTGGCAGCTCCAGGGACTGTAGTTATTGAATCAACAGTCCGAGAAGTGTTCTAACACAGAATTGATGCTCAAGAAGTGTCCTCTGTCTTGCAAAGAAGGTGATACCTGTTGCTTTTCTTTTTCCCCATATGTAGCAAAGCGTATGAGCAGTGTTGTGTGCAAGAACTTTCTGCTACACCTTTGCTGTTCAGTAAGTAGCTCCAGCCACAAGCTAGTAAGGGTTTAAAATGTGGCTCATATTAATGAGCAACTGGACTTTTTTTCCCCCCTGCGGTATGAGATGGAACCCAGGGCCATTGTGCCTCCGAGCTACACCCGGCCCTATTTTTTTCCTCCTCTCTCTCTCTCTCTCTCTCTCTCTCTCTCTCTCTCTCTCTCTCTCTCTCTTTCTTTTTCTGCAGTACTGAGGATAGAACCCAGGGGCATTCTACCTTCGAGCTATACCTACAGTCCAATTTCTTTTTTTTTTTTTTTCAGGTCTGGGGATGGAACCCAGGGGCATTCCACCTCCAAGCTACACCCCATGCCCTATTTTTTATTCTTTTATTCTTTTTTTTTTTTTTTTTTTTTTTTTTTTGGTTGTACTGGGGATAGAACCCTTCTACCTCCAGGCTACACTCCCAGACCTATTTTATATTTTTTTTATTTGGAAACAGGGTCTCTTAAGCCAGCAAGGCTGGCTTCAAACCTGCGCGATCCTCCTGTCTCTGCCTCCCAAGCACGGGGATTACAAGCATGCACTACCACGCCTGGCTTATTCTATATTTTGAAACCAGGTCTCACTGAGTTTCGGAGGGCCTCACTAAGTAGCTGAGGATGTCCATGATCAATGATCCTCCAGTCTCAGCCTCCCGAATGCTGGGATAACAAGCGTGCACCACCATGCACAGATTTCCCAGTCCAATTTTTATTGTTTATTTTGAAACAAGGTCTCACTGAGTTACGGAGGGCCTAAGTAGGTGAGGCTATCTGCGAACCATGATCCTCCTTTCTCAGCCTCCCAAATGCTGGGATTATAAGCGTGTGTCACCACGCCCAGTTCTTATTCTTTATTTTAAAACAGTCTGGCTCATGTTCGTAATCTCCGGGCTTGAGAGGCTGAGACAGGAGGATCACACAGGTTCGAAGTCAGTCTCAGCTACTTAGTGAGGCTCTCAGCAACTTAGTGAGACCCTGTCTCCAAATAAAATATAAAATAGATCTGGGAGTATAGCCCAGAGGTAGAAAGCCTCTGGGTTCCACCCCCAGTACCACCAGAAAAAAAACAACAACAACAAAAAAAAAATGAAGCTGGGCATGGTGGCACACGCTTGTAATCCCAGCATTTGGGAGGCTGAGACTGGAGGATCGTGTTTCGCAGACAGCCTCAGCTACTTAGGCCTTCTGCAACTCAGTGAGCCTGTTTCAAAATAAGGAATAAAAAATAAATAGGGCTGGGATGTAGAATGCCCCTGTGTTCTATCCGCAGTACTGGAAAAAAAAAAAATTAAGCTGGGTGACTACTAGCCTGGTGGTCAGGCTACAGTACTTGGAAGACTGAGACTGAAGAATTGCAGGTTGGAGGCCAGCCTCAGCAGCATAGCAAAACTCAATAACCTAGCAAGACCCCATTTCAAAGCCTAATTTCAAAATAAAACAGTTTAGCTTGGAGATAGGAAGCGCCTGGATTCTCATATTCTCTCTCTCTCTCTCTCTCTCTCTCTCTCTCTCTCTCTCTCTCTCTCTCTCTCTCTCTCACACACACACACACACACACACACACACACACACACACGAGTTGACTGTAAAGCGTTTGTTTTTCAACTCTCACTTCTAAAGCTCTCCCTAGTTTTCTTTCATTAGAGCCTTAATCAGATGGTCACCCCTAACACTGCTGGTCCCTGACACCAAGCAGGTGTTCAGTTAAATGTTTTTTAATATATACAACATGTTACTTGTAGATATAGTAACAGCCACCACCAATAGGCTATAGCAGGTAGGAGCCAGTTTTCCTTCCTTCAAGGTATAATCCATCCTGTGCTCCACGCTCTCCTTGACCATCATTAAATGCTTTCACCCTCCCTTAGAAGGGGAGCTCGCATGCTCCAAAGGCAAGCCGGGACGAGGACTGCTACTGAGAGCCAGGGACAGAAATTGCAAGTGGCTAGAAACTTTTTCCCTAGTCCAAGGCAGCACTAATTCGTAGGCCTTCCCGATGACATTTTGGTCACAGTGCATTAAGAAACTCCAGGATATGAATGAGGACTCCATAAAAGTACTGCTTCCTCCATCACTTCAGGTTGCAGTGGCTCTAAGATGCTTGCAGCGATGGGGTGTGTGTTAACGAGACTCTAAAATAATGCCCTCGTATTTTCCGATGAGCTTTTGGTATAGACTTTTCAACCCTGCTCTAATTTTATAATATAAAAATGGAATTTATTTTTAGTTCTTTCTCTTCCCACTGGGCTCAGGCAGGGTCAAAATATGGTAATAAAAGCAATTTTGCTTCTGATTGGCTGAGTGTTCTGCCTTTGAAGACACAATGGCTCCCTTTCTATTCTCTGGTGTCCTTTTATCTTCCAGATAAGATTCGAGCCATCTTTTACCTCTCTCCACATTCAGTGAGAATATTTTCCACTTAGCCAGCTTTCTGCTCTGAGGCATCTTGTGCTGTATTCTGTGTGGTATGATTTATTGCCGTCAGTACCTAGAGAATGCCATTATGACTACTACCAGATTTTTGTTATCTGTATCACCAAAAAGCCTTCCTTAAGCATGTACTGAGAAGAACAATCTCAGCCCTCTCCCCCAACCTAACTCAGAAGAATTTTGTGTGTGTGTGGATCTGGGGATGTAACCCAGGGTATTCTACCTCCAAGCTACACCCCGAGCCCTGTTTTGTATTTTTTACTTTGAAACACAATCTCACTGAGTTGCAGAGAACCTCACTAAGTAACTGAGGCTGTCTGTGAACTGCGATCCTCCTGTCTCAGCCTCTCAAATGCTGGGATTATTTTTATTATTATTATTATTATTTATTTATTTATTTATTTTTTGGTGGTACTGGGGTTCCTGGAAGCCCTTCTACCTCCGAGATACACTCCCACGGGCTACACTCCCAGACCTATTTTTTAACTTTTTTTATGTGGAAACAGGGTCTCTTAAGCCAGCGAGCCTCGCTGGCTTCCAACCAGCGCGATCCTCCTGTCTCCACCTCCCAAGCATGGGGATTACAAGCAGGTGCCACCACGCCCGGCAGTCAAATGCTGGGATTATAACCGTGTGCTACCACACCTGGCAGAATGTGCTTTCTTTTCTGGCACCAGTGTTTGAACTCAGGCATTCTGTCTCTGAGCAACAACCCCAGGCCCTTTTATTTTTTATTTTGAAACAGAGTCTCCCTAAGTTGCTGAGGGCCATGATAAATTGCTGAGGCTGGCCTTGAACTGGTGATCCTCCTGTCTCAGCCTCCCAAGTACTGGGATTACAGGTATGTGCCACTGTTCCTGGCAGGGGAAAAATGCAGTATTATAACCAATTTGGTATGTGACGAGGCTGGACTGTACACAGTAAAGGAAAAGTAAATATAGAGGGCAAGTCCAAAGAGCTTTCTGCTTTAGAAATTCTGAGGACACCTTTGTAAGAAGGAAGCCAAATCAAGACTCACAGTCCAGCCAGGCATGGTGGCGCACGCTTGTAATCCCTGCGCTTGGGAGGCTGAGACAGGAGGATCACACGGGTTCGAAGCCAGCCTCAGCTACTTAATGAGGCTCTCAGCAACTTAGTGAGACCCTGTTTCCAAATAAAATATAAAATAGGTCTGGGAGTGTAGCCCGGAAGTAGAAAGCCCCTGGGTCCACCCCCAGTACCACCAAAAAAAAAAAAAAAAAAAAAGACTCACAGTCCTAGAACTTTTTCACTAAGTCAGCCAAGTCATTCTCAGCTCTCTGTGTGCCTTGGAGATAGATTTGGAGCTCATGTCCTACATATTGAAGAGTCAATTCTTATTTTCTTCTAAGCTAGTATTTGAAATGTGTATGTGCACCTTAATTTTTAGTTGTGTCAGACATTTTTCTACATATAGTTGTCATAAGTCAAAAAATATAAATTTTAGCTGGGCATGGTGGCACACACTTGTAATGCCAGTACTTAGGAGGTGAGACAGGAGGATCATGCAGGTTCGAAGCCAGCCCCAGCTACTTAGTGAGGCTCTCAGCAACTTAGTGAGACCCTGATCCCAAATAAAGTATAAAATAGGTCTGGGAATCTAGCCCGGAGGTAGAAAGACCCTGGGTTCCAACCCTAGTACCACAAAAAAAGTAAATTTTGTCATAACTCATTCTATTATATTTTCAACATATTCAAATATAAGCATTTTTAAGAGACATAGTCCAAATCTGACTTTTTCTCCAAGCTGTCTTGGATGTTGGATGAGTGCTTCTTTTCATTGTAGGTGGGATGGAAGACAACCCGTGAGTACTATACCTTCATGTGGGTGGCTCTGCCCAGTGACATAAGCAAAGAACTGACCAAACAGCAGGAAGTCCAATTCAAAGGTGAGAAAAACATGGGGCAAGGGTGTTGAAAACATAAGCCAAGACAAATTAATTCTTTTGAATTTGAGCTTTCTAGAGGTAAATAAAAGGACTTTCAGATTTTAATTTTTGGGAATAGACCTTATTTTAGACTAAAAACATATTATGTTTTCAGCTTATTATCTGCCCAAGGATGATGAGTATTACCAGTTCTGCTATGTTGATCATGATGGTGTGGTCCGAGGAGCAAGTATCCCTTTCCAGTTCCGTCCAGAAACGGAGGAGGACATCCTGGTTGTTACCACTAAGGTCTGTGTAATCATCTCATCTCAAGCCCTTCATGCCATTAAGAGTTCCAAAATAGCCGGGCAAGGTAGCCATGCTTGTAATTCCAATACTTGGGGGACTAAGACAGAGGATCTCAGGTTCACAGCCAGCCTCAGCTACTTAGTGAGGGCCTCTGCAACTTAGTTAGACCCTGTTTCAAAATAAAGAATAAGCCAGGTGTTGTGGCGCACGCTTGTAATCCCAGCATTTGGGAGGCAGAGATCAGATGATCATGGTATGCAGACCTCAGCTACTTAGTGAGGCCCTTCACAACTCAGTGAGACCCTGTTTCAAAATAAAGAATTTTTTTTTTTGGTGGTACTAGGGATGGAACCCAGTAGCTTTCTACCTCTGGGCTATACTCCCAGACCTTTTTTTTTAAATATATTTTATTTGGAAATAGGGTCTCGCTAAGTTGCTGAAAGCCTCACTAAGTAGCTGAGGCTAGCTTTGAACCTGTGCGATCCTCCTGTCTCAGCCTCCCAAGCGTGGGGATTACAAGCGTGCGCCACCACGCCCGGCTACAATGCTGCATTTTTATACAGCAGTACCCTTCCCTAGGTTCTGAGCAGCTTGAGGAGCCTCCTCCATTATGGGCATGCAGATGTGACTCCAGTGAGTGGGAATTAGTCAGACCCTTGCCATCCTGGCATATGGGAGTTTTTTGCTAGAGGGACTTGAATACTGTTTATGGATTATTATTTTTTTTTTTTTAAGGGAAAGGTGGAAGAGATTGAAGAGCAAAACAAGGAACTTTGCAAAGAAAACCAGGAGCTGAAGGACAGTCTTGCCAGCCTCCAGAAGCAGAACTCAGACATGCAGGCGGAGCTCGAGAGGAAGCAGGTATGGCTCCTGGTAAGGGTGAACCTGGAGCACGGAGACCAAAACTGGACAGTGCCTCTCTTTTGAAAAAAATTGATGTATTATAATTGTACGTAATGCTGAACCACAAACGATGCACTCCTATGCGCTGTGTAAAATATTATGTCTGTTTCCTGCATTCTCCCTTCCTTTCCTCCCTTGAGGGCCCCTTCCACCATTTTACTACTGGTCTCACTTTTTCTTTTTCTTCTCTTTTCTATTCTTTTTTTTTTTTGGTTGGTACTGAGGGTGGAACCCAGGGGCTTTTCTACCTCCGGGCTATACTCCCAGACCTTTTTTATACTTTATTTGGAAACAGGGTCTCGCTAAGTTGCTGAGAGCCTCACTAAGTAGCTGAGGCTGGCTTCGAACCCGTGCGATCCTCCTGTCTCAGCCTCCCAAGCGCGGGGATTACAAGCCTGTGCCACCATACCTGGCCTCCCAGCTCTATTTTTTAATTTTTTATTTTGAAACACGGTCTCACTAAGTGGTGGAGGGCCTTACTAAGTCGCGAAGGCTGGCTGGGAACCTGTGATTCTCCTATCTCAGCCTCCCAAGTACTGGGATTACAAGTGTGCACCACCATGCCGGGTGGTCTCTCGTTTTCATGCGATCCCTAGCTTTCACATATGAAGGAAACACATGACCCTGATTTTCTTAGTTGGCTTATCTCACTTAGCATGTTACTCTGCAGTTTCATCCATTTTTCTGCAAATGACATAATTTTGTTCTTTTTTACGGCTGAGTTAAATTTCATTATGTCCAGACACAGTGGCTCATGCTTACTTGTAATCCAGTACTTTGGAGGCTGAGATAAGAGGATTGCAGGTTCATAACCATCGTTAGAATTTTTTTTTTTTTTTTTTTTTTTTTTAGTACTGGGATGGAACCCAGGGGCAGTCTACCTCCGAGCTACTCCCCCAGCTCTATTTTTTATTCTTTATTTTGAAACAGGGTTTCCACTGGGTTGCAAAAGGCCTCACTAAGTAGCTGAGGCATTTGGCAAACCATGATCCTTCTGTCTCAGCCTCCCAAATGCTGGGATTACAAGCCTGTGTCACCACACCCAGCTTTAGCATTAGATTTTTTTTTTTCTTTTTTTTTTTTTCTGGCAGGTCTGGGAATGGAACCCAGAGGCATTTGACTTCCGAGGTACATCCCCTGCCCAATTTTTTATTCTTTATTTTGAAACAGGGTCTCACTGGGTTGCTGAGGGCCTCATTAATGTAGCTGAGGCTGTCTGCGAACTACAATCCTCCAGTCTCAGCCTCCCAAATGCTGGGATTACAAGTGTGCGCCACCATGCCCGGCTTAGCATTAGAAATTTAATGAGACCCTGTTTCAAAATTAAAAAAAAAAAACAAAAACAGGCATGGTGGCACATACTTGTAATTCTAGTACTTGGAAGGCTGAGACAGGAGGACGACAGGTTTGAGGCTAGCATATGATAATTTAGCTAGATCTTTTTTTTTCCTACAGGGGATTGAAACCAGAGGTGGTCCTTTAGCTACACCCATAGCACTTTTTATTTTTTGTTTTGAAACAGCATCTAATTAGGTCATTAAGAATCTTGCTAAGTTTCTGAGGCTGATCTTGAACCTGCAGTCTTCCTGCCTCAGCCTCCCAAGGATTATAAGTGTGTACTACCACACTCGGTTAGGTACATTTTTAATATGGAAAGATCCCCATTTGATCCCCAGCAATGCAAAAAAAAAAAGGTAAAAGTAAAAAATATATATGTATACATATATATCCTTTCCATATAAAGGGATATATTAAAATCATTTTCACATGGAAATGCTCTTACTTGGATATTTTATTCACTGCTGTGTCATACTATGCCTGACATACAGTAGGTGCTCAATAAATATCTGTTAATGGCCTAAGATACTAAAACAAGTCTTAGAAATGGTCTGCCCTAGCCAGGCATGGTGGCACAGGCTTGTAATCCCAGTGCTTGGGAGACTGACAGAGGATTGCAGGTTTGCTGCCAACATTAGCTACTCGGTAAGGCCCTCCACAACTTACTGAGACCCAGTTTCAAAAACAAAGAATAAAAAAAAATCGGGCTAGGGGTGTATATCAGAGGTTGAATGCCCCCTGAGTTCAATTCCCAGTGCCACAAAAAAAGAAAAAGAAAAGAAAAAAAATGGTCTGTCCCTCTGATGACCTTCAATTTACAGGAGGAGCTAGAAACTCTCCAGAGCATCAGTAAGAAGTTGGAGCAGAAAGTGAACGAGCAAAAGGCCTGTTGGGAGACGGAGCTGCTTCAGTGAGTTTGTCCTATGATTCTTGGATAGAGGAGCTGCTGTGTCAAAGACACCCCCTTACATGGTCAGATGAGATTTCTTAAACTTGTTCAAAACATTCTTCCTCAGTACTTGGGAAGTACAGACAGGAGGATTGGAGGTTTGAGGCCAGCCTCAGCAATTTGGTGAGACCTGTTTCAAAATAAAATAGGGATAGGGGTGTATCTCAGAGGTAGAATGCCCCTGGGTTCTATCCCCAGTGCCATGCACACACACAAAGAGAACACTCTGTTATGAAAATGAGAGGTGTGATCAACTGGCTGAGGGCCATGTAAGCCACGTAAGCCCAGGGGAACTAACCTGCCATCGCTAAGCGGTTCACAGAGTCGCCTCCCTCTCCACAGACTGAAAGAACACAACCAGAAGATGTCCTCCGAAAATGAGAAGATGGGGAGCAGAGTGGATCAGCTGCAGGTAGGGATGCCAGACTTGGCTGCCCCTAATCTGGTGGCCCAGAAAGGTGCATGTCATGGTAGTAAGTGCCCAAAAGCATCAGGCTAAAGTTTCAGATTACACACTTTTTATTCAGGTGATCCTTTTGCCACACAGTTGTTTTTGTTTTTATTTGGTACTAGGGATTGGACCCAGGAGCATTCTACTTCTGAGCGACACCCCCAGCCCTATCTTTTATTCTTTATTTTGAAACCGGGTCTCACTGAGTTGCAGAGGGCCTCACTAAGTAGCTGAGGCTGGCTGCGAACTGCGATCCTTCTGTCTCAGCCTCCCAAATGCTGGGATTACAAGCGTGCACCACCATGCCCGGCTTTGCCACATACGTTTTCAACAGTCATGGTCCACAAAGAACTGAATAATTTATATATATCAAGAGCTCTTTTTGTGTGTGTGTGTGGTATTGGGGATGAAACCCAGGAGCATTCAACCTACCAGCTATACTCCAAGCCCTTATTTGTATTATTTTGAGATAGGGTCTCACTGAGTTGCATAGGGCCTCACTACATAGCTGAGGCTGTCTGTAGATGAGGCTGTCTGCAAACTGCGATCCTCCTGTCTCAGCCTCCCAAATGTTGGGATCACAAGCGTATGCCACCACACCCAGCTTCAAGAGCTCTTAAAATGAATGGCAGTCATTTATACCAGTTCACTTCAGACACCTTTTTTTCCCCCTGTTTTCTCTTTTCAATAATGGGAATGGAACCCTGGGGCATTCACCTCCAATCTACACACCCATCCTTAGTTTTTATTCCTTATTTTGAAACAGAGTCTCACTAAGTTGCAGAGAGCCTCACTAAGTAACTGAAGCTGGCTAGAAACCCGGGTCCTCCTGTCTCAGCCTCCCAAGTACTGGGATTACAAGCCTGCGTTACCACGCACAGCTCTTAGCCATACAGTCTTTTTAAGAAAATCTTACCCAAAGTTGGGCACAGCTGGGGGTGGTGGCGCAAGTTTGTAATCCCAGTTCCTGGAAGACTGAAACAGGAGAATCGCAAGTTTATGGTCAGCCTCAATTTAGTGAGGCTCTTTGCAACTTAGTGAGACTCTGTTTCAAAATAAGGAACAAAAAAATCATGCTAGGGGTGTAGCTAGAAGGAAGAATGTCCCCTGGGTTAAATTCCCAGCACCACCAAAAAAAAAGTGCTGGGCACAGTGGCACATACCTGTAGTTCCAGTATTCCCATGCTTCGGAGGTTGAGACAGGAGGATTACAGGTTTGAGGTCAGCCTCAGCAACTTAGACCCTGTTTCAAATAAAAAAGCCAGAGCCGGGCGTGACGGTGCACATTTGTAATCCCCGTGCTTAGGAGGCTGAGAAAGGAGGATCACACAGGTTCGAAGCCAGCCTCAGGTACTTAGTGAGGCTCTCAGCCATTTAGTGAGACCCTGTTTCCAAATAAAGTATAAAATAGGTCTGGGAGTATAGCCTGGAGGTAGAAAAGCCCCTGGGTTCCACCCCCAGTGCCAAAAACATTAAATTAATAATAGTTGGGGGAGAGTACTAGGGATCGAACCTAACTCTGAGCTATACCCCCAGACCAATTTTTTTATTCCTTAAATTATTTTAATTTATTTTTTTGGTACTGGGGATGGAACCCGAGGGCATTCTACTTCCCAGCGACACCCTCAGCCCTATTTTTTTTTTTAATTCTTTATTTTGAAGCAGTGTCTCACTGAGTTGTAAAGGGCCTCACTAAGTATCTGAGGCTGGCTTTGAACCTGCATCCTCCTGTCTCAGCCTCCTGAATGCTGGGATTATAAGCGTGTGCCACCATGCCTGGCTTTTTATTCTTTTTTTTTTTTTTTTTTTTTTTTTTTGTGGGTCTGGGGATGGAACCCAGGGGCATTTGAACTCCAAACTACACCCCCTGCCCTGTTTTTTTATTCTTTATTTGGAAACAGGGTCTCAAGCCGGGTGTGGTGGCGCACGCTTGTAATCCCAGCATTTGGGAGGCTGAGACTGGAGGATCGCGGTTCACAGACAGCCTCAGCTACTTAGTGAGGTTCTTTACAAATCAGTGAGACCCAGTTTCAAAATAAAGAATAAAAAATTCTGGCTGGGGGTGTAACTTGGAGGCAATGCCCCTAGGTTCCATACCCAGTACGAAAAGAAAAATAAGCTAGATGTAATCTCAATACTTAGGAGTCTGAGACAAGGACAATCACAGGCTCAAGGCCAGCCTCAGCAATTTAGTGAGACTCTCCAGAATTTAGTGAAATCCTATTTCAAAATAAAATAAGCCAGGAGTGGTGGCGTATGCTTGAAATCTCAGCATTTGGGAGGCTGAGACAGGAGGATCGCGGTTCACAGACAGCCTCAGCTACTTAATGAGGTCCTTTGCAACTCAGTGAGACCTGTTTCAAAAAAATAAAGAAAAAAAAATAGGGCTGAGGTGTCACTCAGAGGTAGAATGCTTCTGGGTTCCATCCCCACTACTGCAAAAGAATAAAAAATAGCAGGGTGTGGTGACGTATGCTTGTAATCCCAGCATTTGGGAGGCTGAGACCAGAGGATCGCGGTTCGCGGACAGCCTCAGCTACTTAGTGAAGCCCTTTCCAACTCAGACCCTGTTTCAAAATAAAGAATAAAAATTGGGCTGGGCAGTGTAGTTCGGAGGTAGAATGCCCCCTGGGCTACATCTCCAGTACCAAAAAAATAAATAAAATAAAAATAGCCGGGCGGGGTGGCGCATGCTTGTAGTCCCCGCACTTGGGAGGCTGAGACAGGAGGATCACGCAGGTTCGAAGACAGCCTCAGCTACTTAGTGAGGCTCTCAGCAACTTAGTGAGACCCTGTTTCCAAATAAAATATAAAATGGGTCTGGTAGTATAGCCTGGAGGTAGAAAGCCTCTGGGTTCCATCCACCTCCAGTACCAACAAAAAAATTAATTAATTAATTAATTTAATTATAATAAAATAGAGCCAGGTATGGTGGTGGTACACACTTTTAATCTCATTACATGGGAGGCTGAAATAAGAGGATCACAGGTTCGCAGCCAACCTCAGCTACTCTGTAAGGCCCACTGAAACTTAGACCGTTTCGAAATAAAGAATAAAATAGGGCTGGGAGTGTAGCTTAGAAGGGGAATGCCCCTGGATTCAATCTCCAGTACCACGAAAAAATAAAATAAAAAGCAAAATAGGGCTGAAGGTGTAAATCCCCAGTATCATCAAAAAATATTTTTTAAGATGTTCTAAGGAGCCGGGCGTGGGGGCGCACGCTTGTAAATCCCCTGGCTTGGGAGGCGGAGACAGGAGGATCGTGCAGGTTCGGAGCCAGCCTCGCTGGCTTAAGAGACCCTGTTTCCAAATAAAAAGTATAAAACAGGTCTGGGAGTGTAGCCTGGAGGTAGAAAGGTTTCCAGGAACCCCAGTACCACCAAAAAAAAAAAAAAAAAAAAAATATTCTAAGGGATTTTTGGCCATTGGGAGTTGCTAGGGAAACACAGCTCTTTTTTTTTTTTTTTTTTTTTTTTCCCAGTACTGGGGATTGAAACCATGTGTGTTCTATCTCCTAGCTACACCTTCAGCCCTATATTTTATATTCTTTTTTTTTTTTTTTTTTTTTTTTTTTTTTTTTTTTTTTTTTTGGTGGTACTGGGGTTCCTGGAATCCCTTCTATCTCCGGGCTACACTCCCAGACCTATTTTTATACTTTTTATATTTGGAAACAGGGTCTCTTAAGACAGCGCACACGGCTGGCTTCGAACCTGTGCAAGCCTCCTGTCTCCGCCTCCCAAGTGCGGGGATTACAACAAGAGTGCGCCACCATGCCCGGCCTTTATATTCTTTTTTTTTTTTCTTTTCTTTTTTGGTACTTGGAATGGAACCCAGGGCTTTTTACCCCCAGGCTACACTCCCAGACCTATTTTATATTTCGTTTGGAAACAGGGTTTCACTAAGTTGCTGACAGTCTCACTAAGTAGCTGAGGTTGGCTTCAAACCTACAGAATCCTCCTGTCTCAGCCTCCCAAGTGTTGGGATTACAAACATGTACCACCACACCCAGCTTTATTCTTTATTTTGAAACAGAGTCTCAACTAAATTGGGGAGGGCTTCACTAAGTAGCCTAGGCTGGCAGCAAACCTGTGATCCTCCTGTCTCAAGCCTCCCGAGTATTGGGATTACAAGTATGTGTTACCATACCAGACTCAGCTTTATGTTGTTTGTTTGTTTGTTTGGTGGTACTGGGGGTGGAACCCAGGGGGTTTTCTACCTCCAGGCTATACTTCTAGACCTATTTTATACTTTATTTGGAAACATGGTCTCACTAAGTAGCTGAGGCTGGCTTCAAACCTGTGCGATCCTCCTGTCTCAGCCTCCCAAGCGCAGGGATTACCAGCATGTGCCACCACACCCGGCTCCAAGCTCTATTTTTATTCCTCATTTGAAACAGGATTTCAGTAAGTTGTAGAGGGCCTCCCTGAGCTGAGACTGGTCACGAACCTGTGATCCTCCCGTCTTAGCCTCCCAAATACTGGAATTATACGTTTGTGGCGCCATGTCCATCTCCTGCTTTTATACCTTTGTGGTATTCACTACTTTTGCTTTAGGCTCAGCTATCAACTCAAGAGAAAGAAATGGAGAAACTTGTTCAAGGAGATCAAGCTAAGACAGAAGAGTTGGAGACTCTGAAAAAGGAAAATGGTCAACTCCTTCTCAGTTTAACTCAACAGGTAGAGCCATGGAAGGTTATATAATTTTCTGGTATTTCCACGAGAATATACATTGTTCTTTCTTTATCATGTACCTGAGTCTCAGAGGAAGCAGTCTTGTGAGGTTATCTCATGATCTTACTGGGCAACCGAGAGACGTACCTCTCCCTCTGCTTCCTACTTGCTCAGGAGTTCAGCAGGCCCTTCCCTGGGTGGTATGTGTGTGGGGGTTTCCCATCATTGATACTGAAGTTTGTTTTTCTACAGAGGGAGCACCAGAAGAAGCTTGAGCAGACAGTGGAGGATATGAAAAAGAAAGAAACTACTGCAGCGAAGAAACAACAGGAGTTAATGGCATGTCTGTCTTTGCATGGCTATGTGGGAGAGGGCCTGAAGAAAGGAAGGGGGGAGGGTCTGTTTTCAGGTGACAAAGAAGATAAATAAGGCTGATTAGAATACTTCTAGATATTTTACTTTCTATCCAAAAGATCAGAGAATTTACAAAGTGTTTGGGGAAATGGGCATGTCTAATGTGTGATGAGTGATGCAGGAGTATTGAAAGTTAAACTGTTATGCCAGGCGTGGTGGCGCACGCTTGTAATACCCACACTTGGGAGGCTGAGACAGGAGGATCACGCAGGTTTGGAGCCAGCTTCAGCTGGCTTAAGAGACCCTGTTTCCAAATAAAATATAAAATAGGTCTGGGAGTATAGTCTGGAGGTAAAAGGCCCCTGGGTTGCATCCCCAGTACCACCAAAAAAAAAAGTTAAAACGTCATGACAGTCATATTGGCATGCACCTATAACCCTAGTCCTTGGCTAAAACAGGAGAATCAGGTTTGAAGTGAGCCTCCACAATTTTTCGTGAGGCCCTCTTCATTTTTTGAGACCCTGTTTCAAAATTTAAAAAAAAAAAAGTTTTTTAGAGCTGGGGGTGTAGCTCAGAGGTAGACCCTGGGTTTACTCTCCAGCACCAAAATAAATAAAATAGATAAGGAATAGAGATGGGGGTATAGCTTGGAGGTAGAAAGCCCCTGGGTTCAATCCCCAGTACCAAAAAAAGACAAGAAAACATCAACAAGTTATAGCACATATATCCTTGGGCTAGAAATCATACAGAATAATTTCTAGTCTCTCCTGTAATTATTGAGGGACACAAATGAATGGTTATAAAGAGTCTACAAGAGGCAATCATAAAACTCCTAGCAAATTGTTATAATATGTGAGCAGTTATCATAAACCAGTTACATTAATGAAAGCCTAATTGATAGTTTCTTATAATATATTGTTGGAAAAGAAGCCTCCTGATGCTGACAGGTGCTGGAAACTATTTTCTGAATTGATGTAAGGTCATGAGAAATCCTAATGTTTGGGGTTATCCAACTATTGGAATGTAGCTCATACTAGGGGTGCATCATTTATTTATTCAATCATCTTCAGTCAATTACTGTTGCGGCCAGCCTCAGCTACTTAGTAAGGCCCTCCATAACTTAGTAAGACCCTGTTTCAAAATAAAGAATCAGCCGGGCGTGGTGGCGCACGCTTGTAATCCCCGCGCTTGGGAGGCAGAGACAGGAAGATTGCACCGGTTCGAAGCCAGCCACACGCGCCGGCTTAGGAGACCCTGTTTCCAAATAAAAATATAAAATAGGTCTGGGAGTGTAGCCCGGAGGTAGAAGGGCTTCCAGGAACCCCAGTACCACAAAATAAATAAATAAATAAATAAATAAATAAATAAATAAATAAATAAATAAATAAATAAATTAAAAAAATCAAAAATAGGAACCGGGCGTGGTGTCGTACACTTGTAATCCCAGCATTCGGGAGGCGGAGACAGGAGGATCACAGATCGCGGCCAGCCTCAGCCTACTTAGTGAGGCCCTCTGCAACTTAGTGAGACCCTGTTTCAAAATAAAGAATAAAAAATAGGGCAGGGGCTGCAGCTCGGAGATCAAATGCCCCTGGGTTCCATCCCCAGACCCGCAAAAAAAAAAAAAAAAAAGGGCAGGAATGTAGCTCGGAGGTCGAATACCCCTGGATTCAAACTCCAGACCCACAAAAAAATAAAATAAAATAGGGCAGGGGGTGTACCTCAGAGGTCAAATGCCCCTGGGTTCCAGACCCACAAAAAAAAAAAAAAAAAAATTTAAGGAAAATAAAGAGTAGAACAAAGTTTTCAAAGCACTTGCATGGTGCTTTTTACAAATTGAATTATCAACATTTGAAAATGAGAATATTTCTCATAAAAACTTATATTTCTAGCTATTTTTGAAAAATTTGCCAGAGAATCTGGCAGCATCAAACCCATATTTCTACATAGCAGCAATATCTGGGCCTGAGTAGCTACTGTGCACTTCATTTATTTATTTAATTTTTGTGTGTGTGGTACTGAAGATTGAATGCAAGGGAGCATTCTACCTCTGAGCCATACTCCAGGCCCATTTAATTTTTTGTTTTGAAAGAGGGTCTCACTCAGTTACTATGCACTGGCCTCAATCCCTCAGTCCCAAGTGGAGAAATTATAATTGGGAGTTGCGTTCCACCACACTTGGTTACTGTGCACTTGAGATAGGTTGTGTGTTGTCTGTCTTGTTTGAAACAGGGTCTCATTAAGTTGCAAAGGGCCTCACTAAGTAGCTGAGGCTGTCCAAGAACCGCGATCCTCTGGTCTCAGCCGCCCGAATGCTGGGATTACAAGCATGCGCCACCACGCCCAGCTTACTTCCAGCCCTTTTATTTATTTTGGTACATTTTATATTTTTAATTTTGAAATGGATCTCACTAAGTTGCTGAGAGTCTGGCTAAATTGCTGAGGCTATCGCCTCAAACTTGTGATCCTCCTGTCTGAGCCTTCCAAATACTAGGATTGCAGGCCTGTACTACCACACCCAGCTTCACTATTTTTATTTCTTTGTTAAGGTACTAGAGATTGAACCCAGAGCCTCACACACCCTAGGCAAGTGCTTTGCCACTGAGCACTATTATTTTATTTTGAGAAGGCGTTTGCTAAATTGCCCAGGATGGCCTAAACTTGCCTCCCAAGAAGCTGGAATTACAGGTGTGTGCCAGCTTCTTTGAGTTTTTGTTTGTTTGATGCTAGAAATTAAACCCAAGGTTTTGCTGGGCATGGTGGCACAGTCCTGTAATTCTAGTACTTGGGAGGCTGAGATAGGATGAAAAATTTGAGGACAGCCTCAATACATAATAAGACTCATCAACCTAACAAGACCCTGTTTCAAAAAATAAATAAGCCGGGCGTGGTGGCACACGCTTGTAATCCCAGTACTTGGGAGGCTGAGACAGGAGGATTGCACAAGTTTGAAGCCAGCCTCAGCTACTTAGTGAGGCTCTCAGCAATTTAGTGAGACCTTGTTTCCAAATAAAATATAATATAGGTCTGGGAGTGTAGCCCAAAGGTAGAAAGCCTGTGAGTTCCATCCCCAGCACCACAATAAATAAATAAATAAATAAATAAATAAATAAATAAACCCTGAGTTTTGCATAGACTAAGCATGTGTTCTACCCTTGAGCCATACCTCAGCCCAGTCTTCACTGTTTTGTTGCAGTCAATTCCTTCAATTCAGTCAGTACTTAATTTTAAGCACATGTGAATTTATGATTTCTGAGAGAGCAAAGAATTTAGATTTTTTATTAATGTATTAATTGTACAAATTAATAGATCTCACTATGACATTTCTGTACATACGTATATCATACTTTGATCATGCCCACCCTCCCTTCTACTGTTTCTTACCCTGTTTACTCTCCCCATCTCCCACCTAGTCCCAGCTAATCCCTCGAGAAATAAGTTTTAGTTTCTACTTATTTAAGGTTTGAACTTCCTGTGACAGGTCTGGGTTTCCTTGGTTTTCATGGAATATTTTTATAGATTCAAGGGCTATCCACCTGTCATAGCAGTTTTTTAAAAATTCTTCAGACATCCAAAAGGCCTCTAACTATATGGACTGTGTGTCTTATGCTTTAGGAGCCTAAGAACAAGAAAACAAGAGTGGAGGAGCAGTTAGTACAAGAGGTGGAACGCCTAAAGGCAAAGGTAGAGGCCGGGAAAGCCTGTTTCTTAGAGAAGTACAAAGAGTGCCAACGACTCCACAAACAGATCAGGCAGCTCAGGGCTGCTGCGCTGGTAGGTGACAGAGATGAGGGCCCAGGAAAGCCAGGGGCGCGAAAGCTTGTGGTCCTTAGACCAGGCCCAGAAAACGTCCACTCTTGTTAAGGAGAGAGATTTCCTGCTAAAAAGGGCGGGGTGGCGTGTGAGGCCAGAGGGAAAGAGGGGTCCCTGGAAGTCTAGGCCCCAGCCCGGGCCTGCGTCTCGGGAAGGCTTTGTAACACTGAGCAGGTTTTGTGCAGACTCAGATAGTCCTCTCTTCTTTCTGCCTTTTGAGGAAGTGAAGCAGGAACAGAAGAGCCAGCAGGAGCCAGTGGGGATGGGGACCAAGGAGCCTGCAGCCAGCGCCGTCATCGGGTAGCCCCTCCAGTTACTACCGCAGGCTCAGCTAGAAGTGCGCAGCAGTTGGGGCACCAACATTCAAATAAAAAAGCTTGGAACAAAACCCACAACTAGTAGGTTTAGCTTAAGTGTCTCTGTGAGACACGCGCATGTGTACGAATGCAGGTTGGAGATGGGCAGTGCTGAAGCACGAACCTACCTAGGTCAGCCCTCCATTCTGGGAAGCTCAAGACCTCCGTCTGGGCTCCTTGTGGCCTGGGACAAGGAGCCTCTTCCAGCCTCTTCCTTCCTCCATGGAACTTGAGCCTCGGACACCAGTCCTCACACGGGGAGGCAGTCACACCAACCTAGGCCTACACACTGCAGGCTCCATGGAGTGAGGTGTTTATTCAGAACAAACAGGGTTGTTTTGTGGTTGGGTGGGATTAGGCAAGGTTCCAGTTAGCCCTGATTTTGATATGTCGGTCTTGAGGGTTTCCCCAAGCTGCCTTTTTCTCTCTTTGGTCACTCCCAGCTAAATCAGCTCCTACCTCCAGCCTCCGCCTTTCCCCAGCATGCCCATGCCAGCTCTGGCCTCTGCTCTGCCCTTGGCCCACACCTCAGGCCTGTCCCTTTCAAAGGTCAGATCCTCTCCAGTCTTCTGCCTCGGGCCCAGATTGCAGTATGTGATCCTAATTCTGATTTTGTTGTTACTGACAGGATGAAAACATGGACCTGTCAAGAAAAGTGAGTGAGAATAAGATTATATGTGACGTTCTGCAGAGAGAGAAAGAGAGACTGGAAAAAGAAAATGATGTAAGTCTATGAAAGAATAGAAAGCCCAAGGCTTTGAGAGGAAGGACCTGGATGGCCCTGAGATATGGCAACAACATGGAAAGTTGAATAAATTGGCCCTTTCTGGGACAGTGGGTGAAACTGCTGCTCCAAAACGAAGAATAAATTTAATCTAGTTTACTAATCTACCATAAAACCTTTCTTTGTTCTAAATTGGAACTTGTTTGGCATAGCAGTAGTCTTTTATCCTTTTATTTTTTTTATTTTTTGTGGAACTGGGGATTGAATTCAGGGCATTCTACCTACAAGCTACACCCCCCGCCCTGTTTTTTTATTCTTTATTTGGAAACAGGGTCTCACAGAGTAGTGAAGGGCCTCACTAAGTAGTTGAGGCTGTCCAAAAACCTGCAATCCCTGTCTCAGCCTCCCAAGTACTGGGATTGCCCACACCCAGCGGAAGTAGTGGTCTTAAAAAAAGCAGCCTTGTTAAAGACCTAGCTTATTTGCTTTTAACATCACAGCTATTGTATTGTCTTTTTGGGAGGGTGGTGTGACCTCCTACATCGATTATATGCTAGCTAGAGACCCCTTTCCTTCAACACATGTTTTTCCTTTTTCTCCACTACCAAGCTAAGAGCAGAAGTAGTGGTCTGCGCCAGTGCTGGACCCATGGTGGGCCTTCCTAATGCTGTGCTCACGCTCTTCGTCAGTTCGCACACTTATCCAACTCATTATTATCTGCTGCATATTAAACACTAATTTGCTGGGTTTGTTTTGTATGTGTATAGCAACTGGCAATTGAACCTAGAGGCATTCTACCTCTGAGCTATATCCCAAGCCAGCCTGATTTTATTTGTTTGTGTGTGTGTGTGTTTGTTTTTGTGGTTCTGGGAATGGAACCTAGGAGTGTTCTGCCTCTGATCTACACTCCCAACCTTTTTTTATCCTTTATTTTGAAACAGAGTCTCACTAAATTGCTGAGGCTGGCTATGAACCTGCGATCCTCATGTCTCGGGCTCCCAAGTACTGGGATTATAATCATGAGCCACCACACCCAGCTCTGATTTTATTTATTTGGAAATAGGATCTTACTAAGTTCCAGAGGACCTCACTAAGTCACTGAGGCTGTCCTCAAACTTATGATCCTCCTATCTCAGCCTCCAAAGTACTGATATTACAAGCATGCACCACCATGTCAGGCTTAAGTTATTTCTGATTGCTTTGATTGACTGATCGAAGATGATGATAGCAGATAAAGTGATTGCACTTGAAGTCACTCTCATGCCCAGCATTAAAGAACTAGGTGTCTATGCATTCTCCCTGTTACAGTTAGATCTACACCTCCAGCAATTTGTGTGTGTGTGTTACTGGGGTGGAACCCAGGGGCTTTTCTACCTCTGGGCTATACTCCCAGACCTATTTTATACCTTATTTGGAAACAGGGTCTCACTAAGTTTTTGAGAGTCTCGCTCAGTAGATGGCTTTGAACCTATGCGATCCTCCTCTCTCAGCCTCCCAAGTGCTGAGATTACAAGTGTGCGCCACCATGCCTGGCTCCACCTCCAGCAGTTTTGAATCTCTACCCTTGCTGTACCTTTCTGGGCTATGCCTCCAAGTAACCACTTCTACTGT
Organism: Muscardinus avellanarius; assembly: GCF_963383645.1. Lineage (NCBI taxonomy): Eukaryota > Metazoa > Chordata > Mammalia > Rodentia > Gliridae > Muscardinus > Muscardinus avellanarius. The sequence continues at coordinate 46,510,088 of NC_137802.1, read as the reverse complement.
TGTTGCTGGGTCTTTTTTTTTTTTCTTTTTCTTTTTTAAGTTGTGGTTAACAAAGCTGGGTATGATGGTATACTCTTGTAATTTTAGTACTTGAGAGGCTGAAACAGGAGGATTGCAGGCTTGTGGTCAGCCTCAGCTACTTAATGAGGCCTCTGCAATTTACTGAGACCTTGTTTCAAAGTAAAGGATAAAAAGGGCAGAGCTGGGTGTGGTAGCATACACTTGTAATCCTAGTACTTGGGAAACTGAGACAGGAAGATCATAGGTTCAAAGATAGCGTCAGGAAGTAATGACACACCCATCAACCTAGTGAGACCCTGTCTCCAAATAAGAAATAAAAACTGGTCTGGATTGTAGTTCAAAGGTAGAATGTTCCTGTGTTCAATCCCCCCAATACTGCAAAAATAAAATTAATTGTGGTTAACAAACCCCGTATAACATTAAATGTACTATTTTAATAATTTTAAGTATATAGTCCAGTAGTATTAAATAAATTCACATTGTTGGACAACAAATCTCCAAAATTTTTCATTTTGCAAGCCGTGCGCAGTGGTGCATGCTTGTAATCCTCTTTGGGAGGCTGACAGGAGGATCCGGGTTGACGGCCAGCCTCAGCTACTTAGTGAGGCCCTCTGCAACTTAGAGAAACCCTGTTTCAAAATAAAGAATAAAAAATAGGGCTGGGGTTATAGCTCAGAGGTAGAATGCCTCTGGGTTTAATCCCTAGTACCACCAAAAAAAAGAATTTTTTGCCGGGCGTGGTGGCACACGCTTGTAATCCCTGCGCTTGGGAGGCTGAGACAGGAGGATCGCACGGGTTCGAAGCCAGCCTCAGCTACTTAGTGAGGCTCTCAGCAACTTAGTGAGACCCTGTTTCCAAATAAAATATTAAAAAAGGTCTGGGAGTATAGCCTGGAGGTAGAAAGCCTCTGGGTTCCACCCCCAGTACCACCAAAAAAAAAAAAATTTTTTTTTTCATCTTGCAACACTGAATCGCAACACTCACTAAAAACCAACTCTCCTTTGATAACTACTACTCCTTGTGTTTGTTTGTATATTTTGTTTTGTTTTTGTGGTACTGGGGACTCTGATCTACACCCCCAACCCAATTTTATTTTTTATGTTGAAACAGAGTCTTGCTAAGTTGCCAAGATTGATCTTGAACCTTCAGTCCTTGAGTCTGAGCCTCTGAAGTACTGGGATTATAAATATGGGCCACTACATTAGCTACTCTTGATTATGTTATTTGTGCCAATGTGTTTTGTGATTGCAGAAGGCCTATTTCTAGTCTTATTCTCATTCTGTTAACTTAGATGATTACATATTAAGTTTGAAATCCAATTTTCCTGGTTAGTCTGAAGGTCAAGGGGCAGGTAACATACAAATTGCAACATGAAAAAAGAAATTTAAGCCGGGTGTAGTATCACTTGTAATCGCAGTACTTGGGAGGCTGAGACAGGAGGATCACAGGTTCAAGGATAGCCTCAGCAAATAGTGAAACTATCATCAACCTAGTAAGACCCTGTTTCAAAATAAAAATAAAATAGGATTTGAGCTGGGCATGGTGGTACATGCTTGTAATTCTAATATTTATGAGGCTGAGACAGGAGGATGGACATGTTCACAGACAGCTCCAGCAACTTAGTGAGTCCCTCTGCAACTTAGTGAGACCCTGTTTTAAGATAAAGAATAAAAATAGGGTTGGGGGTATAGCTCAGAGGTAGAAAGTGCCTGGGTTCCACCCCCAGTACTGCAAAAATAAATAAATAAATAAATAAATAAATAAATAAATAAATAAATAATAAAACATAGGGCTAGGGGTATAGCTCAGAGGTAGAATGCCCCTGAGTTCAATTCCCAGTACTGCAAATATATAAACAATATACATACAAATATATATTTTTTTTAATTTTATTTATTTATTTATTGGTGGTACTGGGGTTCCTGGAAGCCCTTCTACCTCCGGGCTACACTCCCAGACCTATTTTTACATTTTTATTTGGAAAAAGGGTTTCCTAATCCAGCGCGTGTGGCTGGCTTTGAGCCTGCGCGATCCTCCTGTCTCTGCCTCCCAAGCGTGGGGATTACAAGTGTGCGCCACCACGCCCGGCCTAAACAAAATATATTTAAATTCAGATATAAAAAGTTCACATCTTTGGACTACTGAGGCTGCTGCTTCCCCTTTTGAAGAATTGTGGCTTACCATTTACTGGGCTTCAGGATTCATTGTTCATTGAGAACTGCTGTAGTAGACATCTAACCAGCTCCTGATGGGCCTTTGTTGTTGTCTTTTAATGTGTTTCTAAATTCTCCTCTATCCTTAGCTCATAAAGAGGGAGAACAGCAGATTGCTGAATTACATGGGTCTGGATTTTGACTCTTTGCCATATCAAGGGCCTACTTCCGATCAAGAAGGTGCCAGACCAAATCCAGGTCTTGTCTACGGAAACCCATATTCTGGTAAGACAGCTTTGCCATTCTAACTGGAAGGTCCTTGCCTGCATCCCTTTCCCCCACTAAATTTTTTTCTTGTATGAAATGCTAATTAAGACCAATCTCATTGTTAAGACTTGCTGGGCAGAAACTGAGGACCCAATTGAAAGATTGCCAGGCGAGAAGTGTTAATTGAGAAATAAATCTGAATCTAGAAGACGCAAATCAGATCATTCGCCTAGAGGCAGCAGACACAAATTGAGTCCCACGGCTATATTCCAAATGTATAAATCAGAGAAATGTCTTTGTGTAAAAGATATACACATGCAAAGCGATGGAAGCTAATTAGGTTTGGAAATGGAAGCAGGAAAGGCAGGTTAAGCTGCCCAGAAACTGGCAGTTACGGCAGCGCCTTCCCCAACACCCCACAGCCCTACCAGGGTGCAGGAGTGTGCTCCACTGCAGCTCTAAAATGGTAAGGCAGAGCCGGGCGTGGTGGCACATGCTGTAATCCCAGCATTTGGGAGGCTGAGACTAGAGGATCCTGGTTCGCAGCCAGCCTTAGCTACTTAGTGAGGTCCTCTGCAACTGAGTGAGACCCTGTTTCAAAATAAAGAATTAAAAGATAGGGCAAGGGGTGTAGCTTGAAGGTCAAATGCCTCTGGGTTCCATCCCCAGACCCGCAAAAAAAAAATTTTATCTATCTATCTACCTATATATATGGGGGGGGGGGAGGTCTGGAAATATAGTCCAGAGGTAGAAAAGCCCCTGGCTTCCACCTCCAGTACCAAAAAAAAAAAAAGAAAAAGAAAAATTAGGGCTGGGAATGTAGCTCAGAGGTAGAATGTCCCTGGGTTCCATCCCTAGTACCGCAAAAAAAAAAAAAAAAAGAAAGAAACCAAATTGTTGGGAATGTAGCTCAGTGGTAGAATATTTGTGTAGTCCTAGGCACTATCTCCAGCACCATCACCAAAAACAAAGTAAATTACTTTTTTTTTTTTTTTTTGGTGGTACTGGGGATGGCTCCAAGAGCCATTCTATCTCCGAGCTACACTCCCAGCCCTATTTTTTATTCTTTATTTTGAAACCGTATCTCACTAATTTGCAGAGGGCTCACTAAGTAGCTGAGGCTGTCTGTGAACTGTGATCTTCCTGTGTCATCCTCCCAAATGCTGGAGTTACAAACAGGAGCCACCATGCCCAGCTATACCCCCAGGCCTATTTTTTATTCTTTATTTTTTTGAAACAGTCTCACTGAGTTGCAAAGAGCCTCACTAAGTAGCTGAGGCTGTCCACGAACCGTGATCCTCCTGTCTCAGTCTCCCAAATGCTGGAATTACAAGCATGCACCACCACGCCCGGCTCTATTTTATATTTTATTTAGAAACAGAGGTTGCTGAGAGCCTCACTAAGTAGCTGAGGCTGGCTTTGAACCTGCATCATCCTCCTGTCTCAGCCTCCCAAGGGCTGGGATTGCAAGTATGCACCACCACACACAGCTTTGTATAAAAATTTGAAAACATTACTACAGAGTGTTTACTGATGCATAAGCTGTGAAAATACAAGATGTACTTGGTAACATAACCATCCTCACAATTACAGATGTGGAGAGGCTAGAGGAATCCTGTCACATCTGTACATACTCCTCCCCACCCCGGAACTGGGGAAGGAACCAGGGATATTCTACCTCCTAGCCTATAGCCCCAGCCCTATTTTTATTCTTTTTTTTGAAACAGGGTCTCATTGAGTTGCAAAGGGCCTCACTAAGTAGCTGAGGCTGGCCATAAACCTGCAGTCCTTCAGTCTCAGCCTCCCTACTTCTGGGATTACAAGCATGCGCCACCATGCCCAGCAACTACTTTTTTTGTGTGTGGGTCTAGGGATGGAACCCAGGGGCGTTTGACCTCAGAGCTACAATCCCTGCTCTTTTTTTTTTTTTTTTTTTTTTTTTTGCGGGTCTGGAGATGGAACCCAGAGGCATTTGACATCTGAGCTATACCCCTGCCCTATTTTTCTTTATTTTGAAACAGGGTCTCACTAAGTTGCGGAGGGCCTCACTAAGTAGCTGAGACTGCGAACCGTGATCCTCTGGTCTCAGCCTCCCGAATGCTGGGATTACAGGCGTGCGCCACCCCCGGCCCCTGCTCTATTTTTTATTCTTTTCTTTTTTGGTGGTACTGGGAGTGGAACCCAGGGGCTTTCTACCTCCGGGCTATACTCCCAGACCTATTTTATATTTTATTTGGAAACAGAGTCTCACTAAGTTGCTGAGAGCCTCACTAAGCAGCTGAGGCTGGCTTTGAACCTGTGTGATCCTCCTGTCTCAGCCTCCCAAGCGCAGGGATTACAAGCGTGCGTCACCACGCCCTGCTTTTATTCTTTATTTTGAAACAAGGTCTCACTAAGTTGCAAAGGGCCTCACTAAGTAGCTGAAGCTATCAGTGAACCATGATCCTCCATCTCAGCCTCCTGAATTCTGGGGTTACAAGCGAGCGCCACCACACCTGTCCGGGCAACTACTTTTCAATTAACTGAAAAAAGGCAAAATATAACATCTATGAAACCTAAAAACATATATTTCATATATTTTTATATACAAGCATTTAACATAACATTATATAACATTATATATATATAGTTATTGAAAATGCCACTTCTTATACCGGGCATGGTGGCGCATGCTTGTAATCCCAGCATTCGGGAGGCTGAGACAGGAGGATCGTGGTTCGCAGACAGCCTCAGGTACTACTTAGTGAGGCCCTTTGCAACTTAGTGAGACCCTCTTTCAAAAATAAAGAATAAAAAATAGGGCAGGGGTGTAGTTCGGAGGTCGAATGCCCCTGGGTTCCATCCCAGCCCTGCCAAAAAAAGACAAAAAAAGAAAATGCCACTGGCTGGGTATGGTGGCGCACGCTTGTAATCCCCACGCTTGGGAGGCTGAGACAGGAGGCTCACACAGGTTCGAAGCCAGCCTCAGCTACTTAGTGAGGCTCTCAGCAACTAAGTGAGACCCTGTTTCCAAATAAAATATAAAATAGCTCTGGGAGCACAGCCCAGAGGTAGAAGGCCTCTAGGTTCCACCACCAGTACCACCAAAAGAAAAAAAAGAAAATGCCACTGCCTGATTTTTTTTTTCTCCCCCTAGCTTTTCTCTGACAGAAGTAAATGGTGCATATAAGGGAGACAGAGGCAGGCGGAGAGGGAATAAAGAAGCCTATAGAAAATATCTTTTAGAACCCAGCTGAAAATCAAGGGTGATAGTGTTTCATTCATTGAAGTCTTTTTCTTGCCCACAGGCATTCAAGAAAGTTCTGCCTCCAGCATGGTAAGTATTTGATTAATGAGATTCCATCCCCAGACCCGCAGAAAAGAAATAATAATAATATGAGATTTTATTTATTTATTCATTTTTTGGTGGTACTGGAGGTGGAACCCAGAGGCTTTCTACCTCCGGGCTATACTCCCAGACCTATTTTATATTTTATTTGAAAACAGGGTCTCACTAAGTTGCCGAGAGCCTCACTAAGCAGCTGAGGCTGGCTTTGAACCTGTGCGATCCTCCCGTCTCAGCCACCCAAGCGCGGGGATTACAAGCGTGCGCCACCACGCCCGGCTTTTATTCTTTATTTTGAAGTAGGGTCTCACTGAGTCGCAAAGGGCCTCACTATGTATGTAGCTGAGGCTGTCTGCGAACCTCGATCCTCCGTCTCAGCCTCCCAGGTACTAGGATCGCAAGCGTGCGCCCCCACGCTGGGTTATTCATGCTTTATTTCTTGAGCGCCTATCGTGTTTGTTCCCATCATAACTAGGCATTGAGGATCCATTTAAAACAAGATAGCTTTGTCTCTCTGCCACACAGAACTCATATTTGCACTGACCTGTTTGTTCTTCCTCCCTTCTTCATCAAGAAACACTTCGCCTGCAAATCTGGCTTTGCTGATGGAATCTGCGACCACACCTTGGAGCAGCAAATGCAGACCCTGCTTTTGAATTGTCCGATTTGCCAAAAGGCCTTCCTAGCGTCAGAGAAGCAGATCTTTGAAGACCACGTGTTCTGCCACTCTTTATAAGTGCCCCAGCCCGTTGGGTCTACACTGTGCATAGATTTTATCGAGTAGAACATAGAGCTTCTACTATATGTGAGTCAAAATCCTGCCTAACCTGAAATCTTTAGGGCCTTACTTAGGTCTGCTGCCCATAAGGTGGTCATGTCCACTCCCTATAGGACAGTGCTCGGAGCTTCTGCTTCCATCCTTGTGGTGACTACCTAAGTCACATAATTCTAGCTGTATCAGCCTCTCACCTACAGTGCCCATTCTTCCCGGAGACCCGAGTACAAGGGCCCTGGAAAGGAACTGACCTGGTTATTGTCTAGAGATCTGAGCTATACTAAGTGGTTATCTTCCAAGTTGTACCTTTGCCAATCAAGGCCAGCCCTTGAATATGTTGGTACTCTGTCCTTAGTTCTAGCCCTAAGGGTGGAGTTTGAGCAAAGCTTTCTTCCCTCTCTTCAGGCCTCTTTCTCTAACTGATTGTATTAAACAAGCCCAAAATGGCACAAGAATTCAGATGTCCTTTTTTTTTTTTTTTTTGCGGGTCTGGGAATGAAACCCAGGCATTCAACCTCCGAGCTACACCCCCTAACCCCCTGTTTTTTATTATTTATTTTGAAACAGGGTCTCACTAAGTTACGGAGGGCCTCACTGAGTAGCTGAGGCTGTCCGCGAACCGCGATCCTCCGGTCTCAGCCCCCTGGATGCTGGGATGACAAGCGTGCGCCACCACGCCCAGCTCAATCTCCAGCCTTTTTCATTTTTTATTTTGAGACAAAGTCTCTTTGATTTGCCCAGGTTGGTCTTGAAATTGGGAATCCTGAACTTGGGAACCAGCTAGTTGGGAGGTTTCCCAAACAGTGGGAATCATAGGCATGTGCCTCCCTGCCTTGTTTATTGTCTTTTCTTTTTTCTTTCTTTTTTTTCTTTTTTCTTTTTTTTTTTGTGTGTGTGTTTGGTACTGGGAGTGGAACCAGGGTCTTCTACCTCCAGGCTATACCCCCAGCTCGATTCTATTTCTTCTTTGGAAATGGTCTCACAAGGTTTGATGAGAGTCTCACTACTTGCTGAGGCTGTCCTCAAACCTGTGCTCCCCTTGTCTCTGCCTCCCAAGTACTGGGATTACAGGTGTGGGCCACTATGTCCAGCTGTCTGTTCTTATGATTAGTCAGGAGTTGCTAGGAACTATATGTTTGCAACTTTGAACAGTTGAGTTTGATATCAGAATAATGAAAACTATTGTTAATCTCTTTAATACTAAAAAATAAATTACTCTTCTTTCAGAGACTGAGGTAATTTAAAATAGACCTTCAGTTTATGTCCTTTTATTTTTCATTTTGTGTGTGTGTTTGTGTGTGTGTGTATGTGTGCACACATGCACTGGGGGTTGAACCTGGAGGCATTCTACCTCCAAGCTACACCCCAGCCCTATTTTACTTCTTTTGGAGGGAGGTCTGGAGGTGGAACCGGGGGCATTTGACCTCTGAGCTACACCCCTTTCCCTATTTTCTTTTTTTTTTCTTTTTTTTTTTTTTTTTTTTTTTGGTGGTACTGGGGTTCCTGGAAGCCCTTCTACATCCGGGCTACACTCCCAGACCTATTTTTACATTTTTATTTGGAAACAGGGTCTCCTAAGCCAGCGCGTGCAGCTGGCTTCGAACCTGCACGATCCTTCTGTCTCTGCCTCCCAAGCGCGGGGATTACAAGCGTGCGCCACCACACCCAGCTTTATTCTTTATTTTGAAACAGGATCTCACCAAGTTGTGGAGGGTGTCGCTAAGTAGCTGAGACTGTCCGCAAACCACAATCCTCCAGTCTCAGCCTCCCAAATGCTGCTTTTACTTATTTTGAAACAGAATCTCATTAAGTTGCTAAGGCTAGCTGCAAACCTGAGATCCTCCTGTCTCAGCCTCCCAAATACTGGGATTACAAGCATGTGTAATGCCCGGCTTGTTTTTAAATTTATGGATTAAACAAAAGAATGATGGGAATGGCAGAGCCCAGCAGTGTTTCCCTCCACCACCTTACCTATTCAACAAGAGTGAGCTGGCTGCTCTGTGGGGGAGAGAGGTGATGAGCCTCCTGGGGGAAATCGGGCCCTGCCTTCTGGCTCTAACTTAACATGCATTTTTTTAAAGAGCAATGTAGCTCTCAGCAACTTAGTGAGACCCTGTTTCCAAATAAAATATAAAATAGGTCTGGGAGTATAGTTAGGAGGTAGAAAGCCTCTGGGTTCCACCCTCAGTACCACAAAAAATATATAAATAAATAAATAGAGAGCAGTGTAGGTTTTGGCATCCTTTATGAGCTAAGTTCAGTGCCCTTCATCCAAATTTGTCTAATTGAACTATACAAGCAATTCCAAGCTGGGTATGGTGGCGCATGCTTGAATCCCAGCATTTGGAAGACTGAGAGCAGATGATCATGGTTCGTGGACAGCCTCAGCTACTCAGGCCCTCTGCAACTTAGTGAGACCCGGTTTCAAAATAAAGAATAAAAAAATCCAGAGGTCAAATGCCCCTGAATTTCATCCCCAGAACCAAAAAAAAGAAAAGAAGAAAAGAAAACCCCAGAATTCCATTCCCAGTACTGCAAAAAAAGAAAAAAAGAAAACAATTCCATTTTCTCTGCCCTCAGGGACTGGACAAATGGAAATGACTCCCAGTCAGTCCACCAGCTTGTCACCGGGGCGTTCTACCTTTGAGCTACACCTCCAGTCCCTATTTGAAACAGGGTCTCACTCAGTTGCAGAGGGCCTCGCAAGTTGCTGCAGCTGGCTGCGAACCTGCCATCCTCCTGTCTCAGCCTCCCGAGTACTGGGATTACAAGTGTGCGTCGCCACGCCCAGCTTAAAAACGCTTTTGAATGATGTTAAAGATGATGTAATGCCTAAGGCGGAGCCAGCCACCTCTATTTTTGCTGGGGTTACCTGCTGGGATCCGAGTCAGACCCCAAACTGCTGTCCTACTTACAGCTCCTCGCTTTGATTTCTCCTTGGTAAAATGAAAATGAAACTCCACCACACCTGCTCTTGTATCGTCATTTCAACAAGTCTCTCATGCTCAAGTTTTCTGTACTCCAAGAATCTGATATGACACAAACCCTAGCTCTACAATAGAAGTGTCACGGGGAGACAAGTAGAGCTCTTCTTTATTTTTTTATTTTTTATTTATTTATTTATTTATTTTTTGTGGTCCTGGGGTTCCTGGAAGCCCTTCTACCTCCGGGCTACACTCCCAGACCTATTTTTACATTTTTATTTGGAAACAGGGTCTCCTAAGCCAGCGCGCGCGGCTGGCTTCGAACCTGCGCGGTCCTCCTGTCTCTGCCTCCCAAGCGTGTGCCGCCACGCCCGGCCAGCAGAGCTCTTCTGGAGCATCCCCTTCCTCCCTGCAAAACTGCTGTTCCCAGATAGTTCCAGCGAAGAATTGTAGTTTCATTTATTTTGTACTGGTCGGCTCTCAATGAAGCACGTGAATGGAGAGGAACAGTGAAAGCTATTTTCTGGTGAATTACCCCCCCACACACCCTGGGGCTGCCACGATTACCAACAGCAGCAGGGGCCTTTCCACTGGCTTGCTGAAAAGACAACTGAGGTGCTAATGACCATTTTTTTTTTTTTTTTTTTTTTTTTTTGCTGAGTGTAAAACAAAGCACCTTTAACCCCAGCTGCTCTTATTAAGGCTGCAAAGGGAGAAACAATGCTCCAGGCCACGACTAGTGTAAAAGCAACAATCCTCACAAAATCCACTGCCCACCCCAGCCTTCTTCCTCTGCCCCCATGCACTCACATGCTCTACCTATGAAAGGAAGTGTGGGAGCACACTTTGTTGCCGGGCATGGTGGCGCACGCTTGTAATCCCCGCGCTTGGGAAGCTGAGACAGGAGGATCGCATAGGTTCGAAGCCAGCCTAAGCTACTGAGTGAGGCTCTCAGCAACTTAGTGAGGCCCTGTTTCCAAATAAAATAAAATAAAATAAAGGTCTGGGAGTATAGCCCGGAGGTAGAAAGCCTCTGGGTTCCACCCCCAGTACCACCAAAAAATAATAATCAAGCCGGGCATGATGGCTCATGCTTGTAGTCCCAGCTCTTGGGAGGCTGAGACAGGAGGATCGCACAGGTTCGAAGCCAGCTTCAGCTACATAGTAAGGCTCTCAGCAACTTAGTGAGACCCTGTTTCAAAATAATCAAAAATAGGAGCCAGGTGTGGTGGCGCACACTTGTAATCCCAGCATTCGGGAGGCTGAGACCCGGAGGATTGCGGTTTGCAGACAGCCTCAGCTACGTAGTGAGGCCCTCTGCAACTCAGTGAGACCCAGTTTCAAAATAAAGAATAAAAAATAGGGCAGGGGGTATAGCTCAGAGGTCAAATGCCCCTGGGTTCCATCAAAAAACCCAAAAATAAATAAAGTATAAAACAGGTCTGGGAATGTAGCCCGGAGGTAGAAAACCCCTGGGTTCCATCCTCAGAACCACACAAACACACAATTAAAAATAAAAATAATGCCAGGCGTGGTGGCGCACGCTTGTAATCCCCGCGCTTGGGAGGCTGAGACAGGAGGATTGCACGGGTTCAAAGCCAGTCTCAGCTACTTAGTGAGGCTCTCAGCAACTTAGTGAGACCCTGTTTCCAAATAAAATATGAAAAAGATCTGGGAGTATAGCCTGGAGTTAGAAAGCCTCTGGGTTCCTCCCCCAGTACCACCAAATAAAAAATAAAAATAATGAATAAAAAATTGGGCTGGGAGGACACAGGCTTGTAATCCTAGCGTTTGGGAGGCTGAGACCGGAGGATCATGGTTTGCTGCCAGCCTCAGATACTTTGTGAGGCTCTTTGCAACTCAGTGAGACCCTGTTTCAAAATAATGAAAAATAGGGCTGGGGTGTAGCTCAGAGGTAGAATGCCCCTGGGTTCCATCCTGCAAAAATAAATAGCTTCATAAGGTTATACATTTGGTCAGGCAGGAGGTCAAATACAGAGCAAGTCCTTCCGAACTCGGTTCTATTAATTTCAGTACTGCCGCTGCCACAACCATGTTGATGCACCCCTGCCTGGGGCAGCTGCCGTGGAGTCAAGGGAACAGGGCCAAGGCAAGCAGTGGTGGCCCACCATTTGGCCAGCAGCATTAGTGGTTTCTCTTTGGAAATATCTGTCCTTTGGAGATGGATGTACCCAATAAAGTTAGGGGGAAAGGCCCCAGCCCACAAATCCCAGGTAATCGCATTAGGAGATCCAGCCTGCTCTGCCTAATGTTATTATTTTCTCCCTGTGGAAAGAAAAAATATGACACTACAGGGGGCTAAGTTTATTGTTTATTCAGTCAATCAACATTTATGGAGCACCCACAGTGTGCAGGCCAGGATTAAAAAAGGACAAGATGAGTTCTTCCTCTGACGGATCCACAAGGTTAAAGAAGATGTTCTCTCAGCCCCTAGGGAATTGGCAAACTGCTGAGAGAGAAAGTCTCAGGTTGGGGAGGTGGGACTCCCAATTTAATGAGGAAAGGAGATAGGCAATCTCAAGACTGGCGTAAGCCAGTCCCAGTACTTGGGAGGCTGACACGGGAGGATCACATGTTCGGGAGGATCACGTGTTCGAGGATAGCCTCAGCAAACGGGCTCATCAACCCAGTGAGACAACAAAAAAAAAGAAAAGAAAGAGAAAAAAAACCTGTTTCACAAGTTCCTAAGGAGCTGACACTATCCTCGAATCACAGTCCTCCTGTCTCAGCCTCCCAAATGCTGGGATTACAAGCGTGTGCCACCATGCCCGGCTCTATTTTTTTTTTTTTAACTAGGGATTAAACTACTCAGAAACATTCGCACTCCCAGCCCTATTTTATTTTTTTTTTTGAAATAGTGTCCCACTAGGTTGATGAGAATCTCACTACTTTGTAGAGGCAGTTCTCCAACCTGTGATCCTTCTGTCTCAGCTTCCCAAGTACTGGGATTACAAATTTGTACCACCATGCTGGGCTGCAAAGAACTTTGAAAACAAAGAAAAAATTGGGCTGGAGATGTACCTCAGAGGAATGCTCCCAGATTCAATACCCAGTACCATAAAAAAAAAGACACAAGATGGGCATGGTGGTGCATGCTTGTAATCCCAGCACTTGGGAGGTTGAGACAGGAGGAATGCACAGGTTTGAAGCCAGCCTCAGCTACTTAGTGAGACCCTGTTTCCAAATAAAGTATAAAATAGGTCCAGGAGTATAGCCTGGAGGCAGAAATTCCCTGGGTTTCATCCCCAGTACCACAAAAAGAAAAACAAAAGACACAAAGATAAGGAAAGGCAGTCTCCAAACTGAGGACAGAAGAGCTATGGGGCATCCGTGTTAGTCCAGATGTTTTCAAACCGGATTTAATAACACATTCTTTTTTGAAGGGGTACTAGAAATGGAACCCACAGGCATTCTACCTCCAAGTTACACCCCCAGCCCTACTTTTTATTCTTTATTTTGAAACAGGGTCTCACTGAGTTGCAAAGGGCCTAAGTAGCTGACGCTGTCCTCAAACCACGATCCTCCTATCTCAGCCTCCCAAATGCTGGGATTACAAGCGTGCGCCACCATACCTGGCTCTATTTTTTACTAGGGATTGAACTACTCAGAAGCATTCGCACCCCCAGCCCTCTTTTACTTTTATTTTGAAATAGTGTCCCACTAGATTGAGTTGCAGAGGCAGTTCTCCAACCTGTGATCCTTTTGTCTCAGCTTCCCAAGTACTGGGATTACAAACTTGTACCACCATGCCTGGCTGCAAAGAACTTCAAAGTACTAGAAGCCAGGCATGGTGGCGCACGCTTGTAATCCCAGCATTTGGGAGGCGGAGACAGGAGGATCGCGCTAGTTTGAAGCCAGCGTCACTGGCTTAAGAGACCCTGTTTCCAAATAAAAAATATAAAATAGGTCTGGGAGTGTAGCCTGGAGGTAAAAGGGCTTCCAGGAACCCCAGTGCCACCAAAAAAAAAAAAAAGAATTAAAAAAATGGGCAGGGGGTATAGCTCAGAGGTCAAATGCCTCTGGGTTCCATCCCCAGACCCGCAAAAATAAATAAATAAATAAATAAATAAATAAATAAATAAATAAATAAATAGTACTAGAATATAGAGCCAGGTATATGGTGCGCACTTGTAATCCCAGTACTTGGAGGTTGAGACAGGAGGAACACACAGGTTCAAAGCCAGCCTCAGCTACTAAGTGAGGCTCTCAGCAACTTATTGAGATCTTGTTTCCAAATAAAATATAAAACAGGACTGGGGGTATAGCCTGGAGATAGAAATCCCCTGGGTTCCATCCCCTGTACCAAAAAAAAAGAAAAAAGTACTAGAATATAGCCAGACTGTGTGTGTGTGGATGTGGATACATGTGCCCGCATGCACAGCATTCCTGCCTTGATTTCAAACATCCTCCAACAAGCATCTCCCTCTCTTCCTCCCTAAGAACCTCTCCCTGGTCATGGAGACTGAGCGTGTGTGGAAGGCGACCTCTAGACCTGGGCACCTTCTGGCACCTCCTCCCACGGAAGCAGCCGCAAGGGTTTGGCCTGTGCAAACACCAGGCACTTTCTGCTGGGTCAATATTTTACTTCCTGTTGTCAGGGTCTGCTCGCTCCTGAACTTGGGCTCCCTCCGCTGTGGCTCTCTGCCCAGAAAAGAGAACAGTGGCTTCCCAGTACTGATCCTTTTCTCCCGTATAAACCCTCCAGCCCAGCCGGGCATGATGGCCCACGCTGGTAATCCCAGCATTCGGGAGGCTGAGACAGGAGGATCTGGTTTCGCTGTCAGCCTCAGCTACTTAGTGAGGACCTTTGCAACTCAGTGAGACCCTGTTTCAAAACAAAGAATAAAAAATTAGGGCTGGGAGTGTAACTCGGAGGTAGAATGTCTCTGGGTTCCATCCCCAGTGCCACAAAATAAATAAATAAATAAACCCTCTACCCTTTGCCTAAGCTAATAATCCTCCACATGACAAATGGAGGCCCCCTCTATCTGGAAGCTGCCTCCCTGGCTCCAGACTGCACAGGAGCCGGGTGAACGCTGCTATCCGGTTGTGAATCCTGCAACCCTCGCCTGTCTCCAGCGTCCCAGCCACCCCACCCTGAGCCTTCATAGCTGCATGGTCCGTTCCCCAGGATCTGCCAGGGGCTCAGAGCAGGTTCTGACCCTATATCCTGTTGCTGCCCTGCACTGCTGACTCCTGCTTCCTGCTGACAGCCTGCACAGCCCTGGCACACACAGGCACTTGAATACCATCTTCTCTAGACAGACCAGTAAGAGAAAACTAATGTAAAAAGATGATAAAGTAAGCCGGGCATGGTGGCGCTTGGGAGGCTGAGACAGGAGGATCGCACAGGTTCGAAGCCAGCCTCAGCTACTTAGTGAGGCTCTCAGCAACTTAGTGAGACCCTGTTTCCAAATAAAGTATAAAATAGGTCTGGGAGTAGAGCCCGGAGGTAGAAAGCCTCAGGGTTCCACCCCCAGTACCACCAAAAAATAAATAAATAAATAGGAACAGACTCCGTTCTCTGTTCCATCCCCTCTGTATGAATCTCCTGCCCCGAGATGGATCACTGATCTTGTACCCTCAGTGTATACTGACAGCTCATTGTACGCAGGTGCTGTGATTACCCCAGTGTAGGGGTGAGGGGGCCAAGGCTCAGTGAGGGTGAGGACTCCCAGAAGGTCACGTGCTGCAGGCTGCAGGAAGGCCGAGACTGAGCAGGGTGTGGGATTTAGCGCAGCACCATTTGGGACAAGGGGAACCCAGTTGTGCAGGAATGGGCGGGGTGGGGCCTGACACTGACTTCCTGCCCCCAGCCATTCCGTCCCCTGGGCAATAAAGTTCATAGTCCAGGAAATTCTCACAAGTGACAACGACTCTCACACTTCCCTGAAGATAAGAAAAGCTCAGCCCCTCCACAGGCCCCAGCCACTTGCCACTCTGCAGCTGTTCACTAACTCTTTCTTTGCCAGTAGCCTGGCCTTCCAGCTTACCTCCAGGCCGGGACATAGCCTCTTAAGTTGGCCCCATAATGATCAAGGGCCACTACTGCCACCGTGGAGCCACCCGGACCCCAGCCCACCACCCCTCCCTCCATCCCTCCCTCCATCACTTCCTTCTAGGGCTTCGCACAGTTCAGCCTGCTCTACCAGATAAGCAACTATGATTGTTAAGGGATGGGAAGGGTTGAGCTGGGATCCAGGAGGTACCTCGAAAACAGAAACCTAGCCGGGTGTAGTGGTGGCACAGATCTGGAATCCCAGTACCTGAGAGGCCGAGAGAAAAGGATCACAGGTTGGAGGACAGTCTCAGCAAGTAGTGAGGCTCTGTTTCAAAATAAAAATAAGGAGCCATGCACAGTGGCACACGCTTGTACTCCCAATATTTGGGAGGCTGAGACAGGAGGATGGAAGGTTCAAGGACAACTTCAGCAAGTAGAATCTTTCAAAATAAAAATTATTTTAAAAAAATTCATTGCCGGGCGTGGTGGCTCACGCTTGTGCTCCCGGTACTTGGGAGGCTGAGACAAGAGGATTACAGGTTCACAGCCAGCCTCAGCTACTTAGGCTCTCCACAATTTAGAGAGACCCTGTTTCAAAATTTAAAAATAGGGCTGGAAGTGTAGCTCATTCACGGTCTTGGGAGAAAAGAAAGGACGTTCTCAGGTCCAAGTAGTAAGCCCTTATTCTGATGACGTTGTCAACTGTCATGGATGCCAGAGGCGTTGAAATTGAGCGAGGGGGTCACAAAGAAGGTAAACACCAGCCTAGTTATGAAAAGCTGCTTTAATCAACCGGCCTCAGTCTGTAGAGTCACGCTGGGGAGTGGAAGGATCCCAACATTTAAGGGGGGGGGGGGGCTAGCAGTATGGGAATGCGATTCTCTTGCAACGTCCAGAGTCTCCCAATGCCTGGAGTCTGTCTCGCGCGATGTTTGGAGTCTAGTGACACCTGGAGTCTCGCCATATCGCTTCTTGCTTACAAGGTTCTGCCTCCTGTCCCTGCTGCGGTGTCCTTTGGGGGAAGGGAGGGACCAGACCTACCAATGGCCGGGAATCCTCCCCACGAAGCCTCTCTTGGAAGAGTGAGGAGGTGCTCTGACCGTGTACATGCTCAGGGCTTTGTTTCTAGGAAGGTTTCCTGCAGCCAACCTCAGTCTGTTCATTCATTCTCAACACTAGGCTGGTTTTTGTTGTGATTCCCCACTTGCTACGTACAATCTCCTTTTACTGTATTATTTTTTGTTCTGAGTTGTGTGTGTGATTCAGGATTGAGCCCAGCCAGAGACAGTCTACCTTTGAGCTATGCCCCCAGCCCTTTTTTCTTGTTTTGTTTTGAAACAGGGTCTCACTAAGTTGTTGAGTCTCACTGAGTAGCTGAGGCTGGTTTTGAACCTGAAATCCTCCTGTCTCTGTGAGTGGTTTTTGCCATCATCATGATCAGCTCTGTGAACTCCAGTCCCTCTGTGTGTAGACTGGAGATAATAATACCTAGAGAATCCCGCTAGGCTTGGCCATAATGGAGAAGAATAAATCAAAGCCTCTGGGCGTGGTGGCCCAAGCTTGTAATCCCAGTACTTGGGAGGCTGAGACAAGAGGATCACAGGTTTGCAGGCAGCCTCAAAAACTTTTTTTTTTTTTTTTTTTTTTTGGTTAGGTAGACTGAACCCAGGGCATTCTACCTCTTGAGCTACATGCCCAGCCTTATGTTTCTATGTTTACCTCTGATTTTAAAACAAGGTCTCACTAAATTGCAGAGGGCCTCACTAAGTAGCTGAGGCTGGTCATGAACCTGTGATCCTCCTCTCAGCCTCCCAAGAACAGGAATTACAAGCACAGGTCACCACACCTGATCAGCCTCGGCTGCTTCTCCCCCTCCTCCTCCTCCTCCTCCTCCTCCTTCTTTTCAGTACTGGTGATGGAACCCAGGAGCATTCTACCTCTAAGCTATGTCCCCAGCCCTATTTGAAACAGGATCTCCTGAGTTGGAAAGGGCCTCACTAAGTAATTGAGGCTGTCTGCAAACCCGAATCCTCCTGTCTCAGCCTCCCACATGCTGAGATTACATTGTGTGCCACCATGCCCAGCTAGCCTAATCATCTTAGTGAGAGCCTGTTTCAAAATAAAGAATAAAAAATAGGGCTAGGGCCGGGCATGGTGGCGCACGCTTGTAATCCCTGTGCTTGGGAGGCAGACAGGAGGATCGGGCAGGTTCAAAGCCAGCCTCGCTGGTTTAAGACACCCTGTTTCCAAATAAAAATATAAAATAGGTCTGGGAGTGGAGTCTGGAGGTAGAAGGGTTTCCAGGAACCCCAGTACCACCAAAAAAAAAAAAAAATAGGGCTAGGGGTGTAGCTCAGAGGTAGAATGCCTCTGGGTTCAACCTTCAGTACTATAGATGATAGAGTAGATAGATAGGTAGATAGATATAGATAGATAGATAGATAGATAGATAGATAATAGGGCTGGGAGTGTTGGGAGTGTTGCTCAGAGGTAGAATGCCCTTGAGTTCAATCCCCAGTACAAAAAAAAAAAAAAAAGAATAGCATTCAATTCACCTCTGAAAGTTTCACTTTCCATTCTTTTTTTTTTTTTTTTTTTTTTTTTTTTTTTTTTTTTTTTTTTGTGGTACTGGGGTTCCTGGAAACCCTTCTACCTCTGGGTTACACTCCTGGTACCTATTTTTATAGTTTTTTTATTTGGAAACAGGGTCTCTTAAGCCAGTGCTGCTGGCTTCGAACCTGTACGATCCTCCTGTCTCTGCCTCCCAAGCACGGGGGATTATAAACGTGCACCACCACGCCCGGCTCACTTTCCATTCTAAAATCAGGCAATCTGAGCCGGGCATGATGGCGCATGCTTGTAATCCCAGCATTTGGGAAGCTGAGACAAGAAGATTGCGCAGGTTAGAAGCCAGCCTACTTTAGTGAGCCAGCTACTTAGTGAGGGTCTCAGCAACTTAGTGAGACCCTGTTTCCAAATAAAATAGGTCTGGGAAGGCTGAGACAGGAGGATTGCACAAGTTCGAAGCCAGCCTCAGCTACTGAGTGAGGCTCTCAGCAACTTAGTGAGACCCTGTTTCCTAAATACAATATAAAAAATAGGTCTGGGAGGGTAGGGCATTCATTTGAACCACCCCCCCCATGCCATTCTGGTATGGGGCTATAACTATCTTCTGTATTTCTGTCTTTTTAATAAACTTCTTTAAATCTTCAAAAAAAAAATAGGTCTGGGAGTTTAGCCTAGAGGCAGAAATCCTCTGGGTTCCATTCCCAGTACCACCACCAAAAATAAATAAATAAATAAATAAATAAATAAATAAATAAATAAAGGTCTGGGAGTATAGCCTGGCGGTAAAAAGCCCCTGGGTTCCAACCCCAGTACCACAATAAATAAATAAATAAACTCAGATAATCTGCCGTTGACAAAGTGCTTAGGAAAATGGGTTTGTCTAATGTGTGGTGGTGAGTGACGAAGGAATACTTAAAGTTAAATATCATGGCAGCTGAATCGAGGCCGGCCTCAGCAACTTAGTGAGACCCCGTCTTATAATAAAAACTAAAAAGGGCCAGAGGAGGTGGAGTGCGCCTGTACTCCCAGCACACGGGAGGCTGAGACAGGATTATAGGTTTGAGGACAGTCTCTCAGCAATTTAGCAAGACCCTGTTTCAAAATAAAAAATAAAAATAAAAAAGGGCTGGGGTGTAGCTAGGAGGTAGAATGACTCTAAGTTCAATCCCTCCTAACCACCAAAAAACAACTGTCTCTTCCCAGCCTTCTCCCTGAGCGCCAGAGTCTTTAATGGTTGTGACTTGAATTCAGTCTCCTTTGGTTCAGCTCTTACCTCCTCTCCACTCCACAGCTGAGCCAGGAGTCCAAGAGGACAGAGTCTCTTCCTGGTCAGTGTCTACCTGGCTTATGAAATACCACACCCCTTCCATCTTACCTTCAGATCAAGGAAGATGGGCAAGGGCACCTGGCTCAGGCTCTACACAGAAGACAGGGACAGACGCAGCCAGATCCAGCGCCCTTGCGCTCAGCGCAGGTGCCCTGAGCCCTCTGGTGGGGTCTGCGCCCAACTGAGTGCTCCACCCACTCCCTCCCTCGCAGGCCTTCTCAAGCACTCAGAAGTGCCCTAGCCGTGTCAAAAACACTAAAATGCACGCATACGCCACAGGAAGTCAGTTTGCACATAGCTACATACAAGTCCAGGTGCTGTTGATTAGCTGATTCTTTTTTTGGTAGTAATTATTTTCATTATTCTTTTTTTTTTTTTCTCAGTACTGGAGATGGAACCCAGGAACATTCTACCTTTGAGCTACACCTCCAGCCCTATTTTTTATCCTTTATTTTGAGTTGCAGAGGGCCTCACTAAGTAGCCGAGGCAGGCCACGAACCGTTATTCTCCTGCCTCAGCCTCCCAAATACTGGGATCACAAGTGTGCACCACCACACCCGGCTTGTTTTATTTTTTCATTTTGAAACCAATAACCTTTTCTGGACTCCAATCCCAATCCCTAGGCCTTAATGTTCTGTGTCTAAAGGCCCAGCCAACAGAGCCTCTAGTGTGTAAGGCAGCCGGGTAGTGGCCCTGTCCCAGAGCTTGTCAACTCCAAAGCCCTTCTGTTTTTTGTTTGTTTGTTTGTTTGTTTGTTTGTTTTGCGGTTCTAGGGATGGAACCTAGGGGCATTCAACCTCTGAGCTACACCCCCTGCCTGTTTGTTTTTTTCTTTTTTAATTCTTTAGTTTGAAACCGGGTCTCACTGTGTTGCAGAGAGCCTCACTAAGTAGCTGGAGGCTGTCTGCGAACCACGATCCTCCAGTCTCAGCCTCCCGAATGCTGGGATTACAAGCGTGCGCCACCAGGCCCGGCTTCCAAAGCCCTTCTGAACTGTCTACTCTTGTTTATCCATTCGCTTATCCATCCATCCATCCATCCATCCATCCATTCATCCATTTGTCCATCTGACCACCCATTTCATCTGTCTATCCATCCAACCATGGATCCATCCATCCATCCATCCACACACTTACCTTAACCACAGTAATAAAGCGACTGGCCGGTGCTGGAGAAACCAAGCGTGGTGCGAGACTGCCCTCTAGAGATTGCTCCAGGAAGTTGTAGGTGGGGAGCCCCCTCTTCTTCCAGGCTGAGATCAACCCCAGCACTCACATTTATGGAACACCTACCTATGCCCAGCACCACGTACAAGCTCTCGGAACAAAGGGTAAATATCTCTAGGAAGTGTATTTTTGAACCGCTCTTTGTGGCGGTGACTGTGCCACATAATCACATGGTTGCAGTTCAGTGCAATGGCTACTGGAATGGACGCCTGCGCAGGTCCTGTGGAGCAGCAGAAGGACCTCATGCGTCTGGGGTAATAGGAAAGGCACTGAAAGGACAGTGACGTTCATGCTGGGCTGTGAAGGATGTATAGGAGTTTGCCAGGCAGTGCTGGAGAGGAAAGGTTTTCCAGGCAGGAGGCACTGTACGGTTCAGGCTTTGCAGGAGGCTTGGTGAGAGGTATGGCAAAGCTGCAGCTTTTTTAATACCAAGCAATCAAGACCCATCTAGGGCTGCACTCAGTGGTGCACTCCTGTAATCTCAGTACTTAAGAGGCTAAGACAGGAAGACCGCAGGTTCAAGACCAACCTCAGCAATCCAGTGAGATGCTGTTTCAAAACAAAACAAAACAAGCCGGGCGTGGTGGCCCACGCTTGTAATCCCGGTGCTTGGGAGGCAGAGACAGGAGGAGCGCGCAGGTTCGAAGCCAGCTGCGCGCGCTGTCTTAGGAGACCCTGCTTCCAAATAAAAATATAAAATAGGTCTGGGAGTGTAGCCCGGAGATAGAAGGGTTTCCAAGAACCTCAGTACCACCAAAAAAAAAAAAAAAAAAAAAAGGACTGAAGGGTTGAGGGTGTGTTTACTCAGAGGTAAAATGGCACTGAGTTCAATCTCCTATACTAAAAATAAATAAATAAAGGCTGGTGTGGTGGCGCACACTTGTAATCCCAGCATTTGGGAGGCTGAGACTGGAGGAACACAGTTCGTGGGCAGCCTCAGCTACTTAAGAGATGCCCTCTGCAACTTAGTGAGACACTGTTTCAAAATAAAGAATAAAAAAATAGGGCAGGGAGTGTAGCTCGGAGATCGAATGTCTCTGAGTTCCATCCCCAGACCCGAAAAATAAATATATAAAAATAAAAAGAGCTGGGCGTGGTGGCGCATGTTTGTAATCCCAGCATTTGAGAGGCTAAGACCGGAAGATCGCAGTTCAAGGACAGCCTCAGCTACTGCTTATTGAGGCCCTTTGAAACTCAGTGAAACCCTATTTAAAAATAAAGAATAACAGCTGGGCATGGTGGCGCACACTTGTAATCCCAACATTCGAGAGGCTGAGACCGGAGGATCATGGTTCGCGGACAGCCTCAGCTACTTAGTGAGACCCTTTGCAACTTAGTGAGAACCTGTTTCAAAATAAAGAATAAAAAAAATAGGGCAGGGGTTATAGCTCGGAGGTCAAATGCCCCTGGGTTCCATCTCCAAACCCACAAAAAAGTTAAAAATTTAAAAAAATTTTAAAATAAGAAATAGAGCTGGGGGTGTAGCTTGGAGGTAGAATGCCCCTGGGTTCCATCCCCAGTACCGAAAAAATAAAATCAATAAGGGTTGGTGTGTGGCTCAGTGGTAGAATACCCCAGGGTTCAATACCCAGTAACACCACACACACACACACACACACACACACACACACACACACACACACTGTGAGAGAAGAGAACTTTGTTTAAAAACCCAAACCTCAGGTCTCTCTCTCCCATGGAGCCCCCTCTGCTGGACGAATGTGAAATTGCCTTCCCTTTTACAAAATAATCCGCCCTTAGCAGAGGACCGTGGGTGGGGTTAGGGGGTTGCACAGTTAACCTCCCAACAGATCAGGGAAGAAAGGAGACCGGCTCCGATTCACCCGTTAGCGCCTCCACCTTCGCCAGTCACCGTCCAGACCCTTAATTGGATAGGAATCGGGGTGGGTGAGAAAATCACCAAAACCTTACAATTGTCAGAGAAAAACAAAATTCCTGGTTTGGGCTTTTTTTTAAAATTTTTTTATTGGTGCACTGTATTCATACATCATAATGGGATAAAAAAATAACTTTTGTAGACATACATGCACACATCGCCCAATTAACCCCAACCCGATCCCCACCCCGTTCCCTCCCCATCCCTCCTTCCCATGCTTGGCTTAGTGGTTGACATCTAGTATTATAGCAATTTATCCAAAATTAACAATGATAATCTCACATAACAGTTTCATTTGTCTGATAGCAAGCTTTTGATGACTTAAAGATAACATTTCAATATTTCTTTTTGTTTTCTTTCTTACCAGAGAATATTTTTTCTTTTTCTTTTTTTTTTAGGTGAACCTATCATACATTTATTTATTTATTTTTCAGAAAAAATCTATCCTAATATGGAATATGGACTCTAGATACACGAAACGATCTCGAAAAAGAACAAAGCCAGAAGATACATATTTTCTGATTTCAAACCATATAAAGCTACAGTAATTGAAACAGTGTAGTACTGTTCTAAAGGCAGATATATAAACCATTGGAGTTAAATAAAAGCATAGAGATAAATTCTTCCATATATTGTCAAGTTATTTTTGACAAGGTTTCTACAAACATTTGGTGGAGGAAATAATAATCTTTTAACTAAATATTGTTGAAAAATAATAATTACATGAAAAAGAATAAAATTGGACCCTTACCTAACACCATATACAAATATTAACTCAAAATAGATAAAAGACCTAAATATAAATATTAAGACTATAAACTTTTAGAAGAAAATCTGGGTCATAAAACCTCACAACATTGAAATTGGCTGTGATTTCTTGGATATGATTTCAATGGCACAGACAACAGAAGGGTAAACAAACTCCCTAAAAAATAAAAAAAATATTGTATATCCAAAGACAATGTAAACAGAGTTAACAGTTACTGATAGAATGGGATAAAATATTTCCAAATGCTATATCTGAAGTTATATTAATATTCCAACTAGAAATCCTAAAAATTAGCAACAATAAAAGCAAACAATACAATTTAGAGATATGTAAAAGACTAACATAAATAATGAATCTCCACAGATAACCAATCTTAGTTGTCTGTTGGATGGAAAATCTTGTTTCTCTGGTTCTGGTGTGTGTTACCTATTTCTTCTTTGTAGTTAATCTCTTTGAGTATTTTCTCTAGCGCTGGTTTTGAAGACAAATTCCTTCAGTTTCTGTTTGTCATGGAAGCTTCTAATTTCCCCATCTAATTTGATAGAAAGTTTTGCTGGGTAGGAAATTTTTGGCTGGAAGTTGTTTTCTTTCAGAGTTTGGAATATGTTACTCCAAGCCCTTCTGGCTCTCATGACTTGGTTTGGGAAGTCTGGAGTGATTCTAATTGGTTTGCCTCTGAATGTCACTTGGCCCTTTGTTTTTGTTGCCTTTAAGATTCTCTGCTTGGCTTCCACATTGGTCATTTTGACAATTATGTGGCGTGGGGATCCTCTTCTCCGATCCTGTCTAAAGGGAGTTCTATAAGTTTCCTGGACCTGTGTATCGACCTCTTGCTCTATGTTTGGAAAATTTTCTGCTATTACTTCCTTGAAGAGATTGTTGATCCATTTGGTTTCACCTTCTTTTCCCTCCTCTATTCCAATTATTCTTAGGTTAGCTCTCTTAAAATGGGCCCATATTTCTTCAATGTCAGATTCCTGCTGTTGGATTTTATTTTTCTAAATTAGAAACTATGCACTCATTTTTTGAATGATCATCTTCTAGGAGCGAGATTCTATTCTCCATGTGGTCTAATCGGTTGTTTGTACTTTGAATTGAGGCCTTAACTTCATTAATTGCATCCTTTATCTCTTTTTGGCTCTCTCTGAATTCTTTTCGAAACACCTCTATTATTTCTACAGTTATTTTCCTGATTTGATCTTCTAGAAATCTCTGAATTTCTGTTTTATCGGGTTCTGATGTTGTGGGGTTGTGGGCATTCATTGCTCCATTGTTATTCCTCTTTCCCATGATTTCGGAAGTTTGTGCCTTCTCTGGGTTCTTCCCTTGTTATTCCTCTTTCCCATGATTTCGGAAGTTTGTGCCTTCTCTGGATTCTTCCCTTGGGTCACTATGACTTCACTTAGGGTGCTCTGGATCTCGAGTCTGTGGTATCTCAGTCCCCACTACTCCTTTACTAGGTTGTATTGCAGAGTCTCAGACCCAGGGAGTCGATAGAGGCTGCTTTAGACCACGGGGGGTACCAGGTTGGGCGTTCTCCTATGGTGTGATATCTCTGCCACAGCCACTCCCCCACTGGGTCAAGTCCCTGGGAGTCAGTACTGGGATTTCTCCTCTAGGGGCCGCAATTTGGCTCACTGTTGTTGAGTGCGCTGATGGAGCTGTCGTGGACTCAGTGCTGCTGCCGCTGGTGGCAATATGGCGCCGCTGACACACCCTCGGCTGTGAGGCTGGCGTATTTCTTCTCTGGTTTTGAGCTCCGCTCTGAATCCCTGCAGAATGTGCTGAGCCCAGCCCCTGGGAGCTTTAGACTCTTCCTGCACCAAAAAATCTGCCGAATTCCGTCCGGCCTTTCCGCAGCGGCTCACCTTGGCTTGCTGTCCGCCACTCCTCTCTGGAGCCTGGTGGGCTATTGAGTGCGTTGGTCTAGAGCTGTCCGGTGAATTCACCGCTGCCGCCGGCAGTAAGTCGCTGCTGAGTCCTCGGTGTGAGACCGGCGTATCTCCTCTGTGGCTCTGAGCTCCGTTCTGGGTCCCCCTCCTCTCTGGAGCCTGGTGCTGCAAAAGAAGATGGTGCCCACTGCTCTGCGCCACGGCTCCGGCCGCAGCACTGCGGTCTGGTTTCTTTCTGGTGTCTTGTTTTTCCAGCCCTCTTTTTCTCTGTCCCTTGTATTTACGTTTTTTGTTTCTCTGCTGATGGTGTTTCCTGGCTGTGAAAGGCGCTGATCTTGTGGCAATAGAGCCTGGTTGTCAGCGGGGCTCCTAAGTCCCGCTTTTCTCCGTCGCCATCTTCCCAGAAGTCCTGGTTTGGGCTTTTTAGAAAAGATCGACCAAACGAAGCACTTAGGATGCCAAGATCTTTTAGGAATTGCAAAACCAAAGAAAAATAATAATGCCGGTAGACAGAGGGCTGAGATTTTCTTAAAACAATCCTGAGCTGGGCGTGGCAGTACACACCTGTAATCCCAATAGTTGGGAGGCTGAGACAAGAGGATCACAGGTTAAAGGCCAGCCTCAGCAATTTAGGGAGACCCATTTTCTCAAAATGAAAAAAAAAAATTAACTTGGTGTGGTGGTACCACTTGTAATCCCAGCATTCCGGAGGCTGAGAAAGGAGGATCCGGGCTTGCAGCCAGCCTCAGCTAGTTAGTGAGGCCCTCTGCAACTCAGTAAAACTCTGTTTCAAAATAAAGAATAAAAAAAAAAATAGGGCTAGGGGTATAGCTTGGAGGTAGAATGCCTTTGTGTTTAATTTTCAGTACTGCAAAAAAATAAAAAATGAGCCAGGCATGGTGGTGCACACTTGTAATCTCTGTACTTGGGAGGCTGAGACAGGATAGATTTGAAGCCAGCCTCAGCTGCTTAGTGAAGCTCTCAGCAACTTAGTAAGACCCTGTTTCCAAAAATATATATAAAATAGGTCTGAGGCCAGGCGTGGTCTCGCACGCTTTTAATCCCCACACTTGGGAGGCGGAGACAGGAGGATTGCGCAGGTTTGAAGCCAGCCATGCTGGTTTAGCAGGCCCTGTTTCCAAACTTATTTATTTATTATATTTATTTATTTATTTATTTATTTATTTGGTGGTAGTGGGGGTGGAACCCAGGGGCTTTCTACCTCCGGGCTATACTCCCAGACCTTTTTTATATTTTATTTTCAAACCCGTGCGATCCTCCTGTCTCAGCCTCCCAAGGACGGGGATTACAAGCGTGCGCCACCATGCCCGGCCTGTTTCCAAATTTAAAAAAGTATAAAATAGGTCTGGGAGTGTAGCCCGGAGGTAGAAGGGCTTCCAGGAACCCCAGTACCACCAAAAAAAAAAAAAAAAAAATAGGTCTGGAAATGTACCTCGGTGGTAGAAGCCCCTGGTTCCATCCCCAGTGCCACAAAAATAAATAAATAAACTAACTAACTAACTAAATGCCGGACATGGTGGTACATGCTTGTAATCTCAGCATTTGGGAGGCTGAGACTGGAGGATTATAATGTAGGTTCAAAGCCAGCCTCTACTTAGTGAGGCCCTTTTTTTTTGGTGGTACTGGGAATGGAACCCAGGGGCCTTCTACCTCCGGGCTACACTCCCAGACCTATTTTATATTTTATTTAGAAACAGGGTCTCTTAAGCCAGCTGAGACTGGCTTTGAACCTGCGCGATCCTCCTGTCTCAGCCTCCAAAACGCAGGGATTACAAGCGTGCGCCACCACGCCTGGCTAGTGAGGCCCTTTGCAACTCGTGAGACCCTGTCTCAAAATAAAGAATAAAAAATAGGGCCGGCTGGGTTCCATCCCCAGCACCACAATAAACAACAAACAATAAAATAAAATAAAATAAAATTTTAGAAGCCGGGCATGGTGCCACACGCTTGTTATCCCAGCATTTGGGAGGCTGAGATTGGAGGATCACAGTTCACAGACAGCCTCAGCTACTTAGTGAGGCCCTCTGCAACTTAGTGAGACCCTGTTTCAAAATAAAGAATAAAAAACAGGGCAGGGGGTGTAGCTTGGGTTGTAGCTTGGGGTGTAGCTTGGAGGTCAAATGCCCCGGGTTTCATCCCCAGACGAGAAAACAAAAGCTCAGAGGTAGAATGCCCCTGGGTTCCATCCCAGCACAGAAATATAAATTAAAAACCAAGCTGGGACCGGGCGAGGTGGCACACGCTTGTAATCCCCGTGCTTGGGAGGCAGAGACAGGATCTCACAGGTTCGAAGCAAGCCTCAGCTACTTAGTGAGGCTCTCAGTAACTAGTGAGATCCTGTTTCCAAATAAAATATAAAGTAGGTCTGGGAGTATAGCCTGGAGGTAGAAAGCCCCTGGGTTCCGCCCCAGTACCACCAAAAAAATAAAATAAAAGTAAAAATAGGTCTGGGAGTGTAGCCCGGAGGTAGAAGGAACCCCAGTACCACCAAATAAATAAATAAATAAATAAATAAATAAATAAATAAATAAATAAATAAAGTAAATAAAAACCAAGCTGGGCATGGTGGCATACATTTGTAATCCCAGTACTTGGGAGGCTGAGATAGGAGGATTGCAGGTTCTTGGCCAAATTTAGCTACTTAGTGATTCACTCCAAAACTTAGTAAGAACGTGTTTCAAAATAAAGAATAAAAAAATAGGACTGGGGGTGTAGCTTGGTTGTTGAATGCCACTTAGTTCAACCTCTGGTACACTAAGAAAAAAAAAAAATACTACAGGAAGACCCACTCCCAAACACATACAAAGGAAGGAAGAGGGCCGGCTCCACCTGCGTGGCGGCAGGATGTCCCCCCCACCCCACTCCTTCTGTGGGCCGGAAGTCCCACAAGCAGGGACTTGGAGGACAAGGAAGTCCTCCAAGCAGGGAGGTCCTGGGGGCCAAGTAGCTCACCGTCCTGGAAGCGAGCTAAACAATGCTGCCATGAGATTTGCCAGATTGCTCATTTATCTGCATAGACTTGTCCAGCAAGATAAAACAGAGCAGGGGCCTATGCCTGTAATCTTAGTACTTGGAAGGCTGAGACGGGAAGGCCACAAGTTTGAGGCCAGAATGTGCTAGTTTTGTTTTTTGTTTTGTTTTGTTTTTTTGCGGTACTGAGGATGAAACCCAGGGGCATTCTACCTCTGAGCCACAGTACAGGGGTTACAGGCATGCACCACTGTAACCGGCTATTTTTTAATCCTCAGCCCAATTTTTTATTCTTTCTTTACTTATTTATTTTTGTGGTACTGGGCATAGAACCCAGGGGCATTCTACCTCCAAGCTACACCTCCAGCCCTATTTTTTATTCTTTATTTTGAAACAGGGTCTCACTGAGTTGCAAAGGGCCTCACTAAGTAGCTGAGGCGGTTCGCGAACCACGATCCTCCTGTCTCAGCCTCCCAAGTACTAAGATTACAAGCGTACGCCACCATGCTCAGGTAGAATGTACTAATTTTTTTTTTTTTGAGGGTCTGTGGATGAAACTTAGGGGACATTTGCCCTCCGAACTACACTCACTGCCCTATTTTTATTCTTTATCTTGAAACAGGGTCTCACTAAGTAGCTGAGGCTGTACACAAACCGTGATCCTCCTGTCTCAGCCTCCCGAATGCTGGGATTACAAGTGCGCACCACCACGCCCGGCCTAGAATGTGCTAATTTAATGAGATCCTGTTTCAAAATAAAAAAAAAAAGGGCTGGGTTATAGTTCAGAGGTAGAATCTCACTGGGTTCAATCTCAAGTCCAAAAAAAAGATGTGGAAACTTGAAAAGGTCTTTACACTACATCTGCACACATACACCAGTGTTCATGAGTCCATCCTGATCCCTGTGCAGTTTGAGTCCTCAGCTGTGTGGATGGGAGCCCCAGTGAGCACAAGTTGGCAGCAGGTGACAGTTATAGTTATCCTCCAGTCCACTGCTGATAGAACCCAAATATGATTGAGCCTGAGCCGGTTACAGTGGTGCACACCTATAACGCCTGTACTGTAAGGCTCTGTTTCAAAATAAAAAATATATATTTTTTGCCGGGCATGGTGGCGCACGCTTGTAATCCCCGCGCTTGGGAGGCAGAGACAGGAGGATCGCACAGGTTCGAAGCCAGCCCCGCACTGGCTTAGGAGACCCTGTTTCCAAATAAAAAAAGCATAAAATAGGTCTGGGAGTGTAGCCCGGAGGTAGAAGGGCTTCCAGGAACCCCAGGTACTTTTTTTTTTTTTTTTTTTTTTTTGGTGGTACTGGGGATGGAACCCAGGGGCCTTCTACCTCTGGGCTACACTCCAAGACCTATTTTATATTTTATTTGGAAACAGGATCTCTTAAACCAGCTGAGGCTGGCTTCGAACCTGCGCAATCCTCCTGTCTCAGCCTCCCAAGCGCGGGGATTACAGGCGTGCGCCACCACGCCCGGCATAATATACATATATATAAGATGGGGCTGGGGTTATAGCTTAGAGGTAGAATGCACCTAGTACCAAGCTGGGCATGGTGGCGCACACCTATAGTCCCAGGACTTGGGAGGCTTTAAGGAAGATCACAGGTTCAAAGCCAGTCTCAGCAACTTAGAGAGAGCTGGTTTCCAAATAAAAAACAAATTAAAACAGAGCTGGCAGTGTAGTGCAGAAGTAGAGTGCACCTGGGTTCAATCCTCAGTGTCTACCAAAAATAAAAATGAAAAATCTCCAGTACCAAAAAAAAAAAAAAAAAATTGAAGTACAGACCTACAGTCCCAGTATTTGGGAGGCTGAGACAGGAGGATTGCAGGTTTGTGGCCATTCTCAGCTACTTAGTGAGGCTGTCAGTTGCTTAGCAAGAACCTGTTTCCAAATAAAAAATGAAATAGGGGCAGCTGGGCATGGTGGCGCACGCTTGTAATCCCAGCATTTGGGAGGCAGAGAAAGGAGGATCACAGTTTGCAGCCAACTCAGCTACTTAGTGAGGCCCTTTGCAACTTGGTGAAACCCTGTTTCAAAATAAAGAATAAAAAATAGGGCTAGGCATGGTGGTGTATGCTTGTAATCCCCGCACTTGGGAGAGGAGACAGGAGGATCGCATAAGTTCGAAGCCAGCCTCAGCTGGCTTAAGAGACCCTGTTTCCAAATAAAAATATAAAAATAGGTATGGGAGTGTAGCCTGGAGGTAGAAGGGTTTCCAGGAACTCCAGTACCAAAAAAAAAAAAAAAAAGAAAAGAAAAGAAAAGAAAAAGAAAATAGGGCTGGTAGTGTAGCTGGGAAGTAGAATGCCCCTGGGTTTCATCCCCAGTACTGCAAATAAATAAATAAATAAATAAATAAATAAATAAATAAATAAATAATAAATAAATAAACAAACAAACTAGGGGCTGGAAGTATATTCTGGATATAGAAGTCCCTTGGGTTCAACCAGTAACACACAGTAACACATACACACACACACACATACACACACACACACACACGCAGAGTCTGAACTACAAAACTAGACATCACTGGGAGATATTTTTTACTTGGGGAATAGCTGTGTCATGATGTTGCCTCTGGAGAGTAACTGGACATGATTTTGGATTTCTCGTTTTTCCTTTGGGAATAACAGGAGTTGTGGTTGTTCTTAAGGTTGTTGGATCATGCTTGGTGGGGTCATCTTAGGCTAGGTTTTGACAGTAGCATGCGTGTGTATGTGTGTGTTTGTGTGTACACACACTTGCATGTGTATGTGCACTGGACTGCACAGTCTGGAATATATTGGAGATTGTTGGGAGTATTTGCCTAAGAGTCCTCACTCCTCTCTAGATACTGGCCTCCAATGTGTGTGTGTGTGTGTGTGTGTGTGTGTGTGTGTGTTACTGGGGATTGAACCCAAAGGCATTCTACCTCTGAGCTACTTTCCCAGACCTATTTTATTTTTAATTTTGAGACAGTGTGTCCATAAATTGCTGAGGCTGACCCCCCAACCTGCAATCCTCCTGTCTCAGCTTCTCAAGTACTGGGATTATAGGCATGGGCCACCCTGCCAGCTCTGGCCCCCCAGATCTTGATATGAACACCAACAGTCTTTTTTTTTTTTTCTTTACGGGTCTGGGGATGGAACCAAGGGGCATTCGACCTCCAAGCTACACCCCCTGATCTATTTTGTATTCTTTATTTTGAAACCAGGTCTCACTGAGTTGCAGAGGGTCTCACTAAGTAGCTAAGGCTGTCTTCGAACTGCGATCCTCCAGTCTCAGTCTCCCAAATGCTGGGATTACAAGCGTGTGCCACCACGCCCGGCTCAACAGTCATATTTGAAAGCTTGTTTGTTTTGCCTAAATACATGGTTTTCGATATTTTGCTTTCTTATTTAGTTAACTGTGTTAGAGAATGTGGTCTGAGTAATATTGATTCTTTGGTGTTTATTAAAACATGTTTGAGCCGGGCGTGGTGGCGCACGCTTGTAATCCCCGCACTTGGGAGGCAGAGACAGGAGGATCGCGCAGGTTCGAAGCCAGCCGCTTGCGCTGGTTTAGGAGACCCTGTTTCCAAATAAAAATATAAAAATAGGTCTGGGAGTGTAGCCCGGAGATAGAAGGGCTTCCAGGAACCCCAGTACCACCAAAAAATAAATAAATAAATAAATAAATAAATAAATAAATAAATAAATAAAACATGTTTGAGCCGGGCATTGGTGGCGCACGCTTGTAATCCCCGCACTTCGGAGACGGAGACAGGAGGATCTCACGGGTTCGAAGCCAGCCGCGGGGGCTGGCTTAGGGACCCTGTTTCCAAATTTAAAAAGTATAAAAATAGGTCTGGGAGTGTAGCCCGGAGGTAGAAGGGTTTCCAGGAACCCCAGTACCACCAAAAAATTAAAAAAATAATAATAATAATAATTAAAAAAACATGTTTGTGCTTGTGCCTTTGTAAGTTGTGAATTTTTATAAATGTCTCGTGTGTTTGAAAAGAATGTGTACTCTCACTGGGCATGGAGGCCATACTTATAATCCCAGTACTTGAGAGGCTAAGACAGGAGGATCACAGGCTCAAGACCAGTACCACAATAAATAAGTAAATAAGTAAGTAGGTAAATAAAAAGCGTGGGGGTGTAGGTCAGAGGTCCAATGTCCCTGAATTTGATCCTCAGTAACGTCCCCCAAAAAAATATATACTCTTTACTTGCTGGGTCCAGGTTCTATATAAGTTCAATACAACAAGGTAGTTAACGATGTTGTTCAAATCCTCTGTGCCAGCAGGGTCTGGTGACACCCACCTATAATCCCAGTATGGAGACAGGAGGGTCACAGGTTCCAGACCAGACTCAGCAACTTAGTGAAGCTCCCAGCAACCTTTGGGACCCCATTTCAAAACAAAAATAATAAAAAAGGGTTGAGGGTGTAGATTGCCCAGGTTCAATTACCATTATCTCACACACACACACACACACACACACACACACACACACACACACACGAAAGGTTTAATTGGGTTCATCATTTTTGAGATTTCAGTATGGGAATCCATTGAACCTGTTGCTTTTGGGCTTGCAGTGGTACATCATGCCAGAACCACATGGCCAAGCAAACTATTCATCTCAGAGTTAGGAACAAAAATGAGTGAAAAGAAGCCTGGCATCCCACCCCCCCTTCGAGGCCTTCCCCCTTGGAGCAGAACCTCCCACTAGGCCTCAGCCTCTGCAGTTTCCACCATTTCCAAGAGCACACTGAACCGGGGGCCACGCTTTTAACATATTGTCAGGGGCCCAGTGAGGGGTCATCGGTGGTTGCAGGCAGTGAGATCCTTGCAGGAAGCATTCACGAGCTGCCATCTGGAGGAGAACACACAGCAAGCAGCAACTATTCTGCAGACACATTCTTTTTTTTTTTTTTTTTTTTTGTAGTATTAGGGATGGAACCCAGGAGCATTCTATCTCCAAGCTACACCCCCTGCCCTATTTTTTATTCTTTATTTTGAAACAGGGTCTCACTAAGATGGAAGGGCCCCACTAAATAGCTGAGGCTGTCCAGAAACCACGATCCTCCTATCTCAGCCTCCCTAATGCTGGGATTACAAGCGTGTGCCCCACACCCAGCTCAGACCCATTCCTTATATAGGGTTCTGCACAAAATGGCGCTCACCCATGTCAGTGGGATGTGCACATGTGTTACACTTTGCTTAGTCATTACACACATCTACACACAATGTACATGCATGAGGTGTGCGTGCACCCGCTACTATGCAGGGACTGCACTGCACCTGAGATTGTGCAGGATCTACACATATCTGCAGCTACGCAAGGTCATTACATCACTGCCAGCCAGCGTGCTCTCTGGGCCCCCACACACATGGAGCTTGGGGAACACTTGTCCAAAGCTGACCACAGAGATGTGTTAATGCTCCCATTATTGTGGCAACTCCTGAGTTTTCCTTATGATTTTTTTTTCTCTTTATGATTGTTTTTTTTTTTTTCCTGTTTGATTATACTATGACATGAATACACTTTTTTTTTTTGGTGGTACTAGAGAATGTGTGTGTGTGTGTGTGTGTGTGTGTGTGTGTGTGTGTGTGTGTGTTCAGGATTGAACTCAGTAGCATTTTACCTCTGACCTACACCCCCAGCCCTATTTTTTTTTTTTTTGAAACATGGTCTCACTGATTTGCAAAGGGCCCCATCATTCTCGGCTCCCCAGCTCTATTTTATTTTATTTTTTGTATGGTAATGAGGATTGAACCCAGGGACATTCTACCTCTGAGCTACACCCCAGCCTTATTTTAATTTTGAAACAGGGTCTCACTAGGGTGATAAGAATCTCACTACTTGCTAAAGCAGTCCTTGAACCTGTGATCTTTCTATCTCAGCCTCCCAAGTACTGGGATTACAAGTATGGGCCACTATGCCTGGCTTATTTATTTATTTATTTATTTATTTATTTATTTATTTAGAAACAGGGTCTCTATAAGTTTCTGAGGACCTCACTAAGTTGCTGAGACTGTCACTGAACGTACGACCCTCCTGTCTCAGCCTCAGTACTGGGATTGCAAGCATGTGCCACCATGCCCGGCTATGAATACACCTTTTTTTTTTTTTTTTTTTTTTTTTTTGCGGGTCTGGGGATGGAACCCAGGGGCATTATACCTCCAAGCTACAGCCCCTGCCCTATTTTGAAATCGGGTCTCACTGAGTTGTGGAGGGCCTTACTAAGTAGCTGAGGCTGTCCACGAACCGTGATCCTCCTGTCTCAGCCTCCTCAATGCTGGGATTACAAGCGTGCGCCACCACGCCCAGTGAATACACTTTTTTAAAATGTGTGTGTGATATTTGACACTGGGGATAGAGCCCAGGGGTATTCCACCTCCAAGCCACACTTCTAGCCCTGTTTTATTCTTTTATTTTTTATTTTATTATTTTTTTTTTTGCAGGTCTGGGGATGGAACCCAGGGGCATTTGACCTCCAAGCTACATCCCCTGCACTATTTTTTTATTCTTTATTTTGAAACAGGGTCTCACTAAGTTGCGGAGGGCCTCACTAAGTAGCTGAAGCTGTCCGCGAACCGCAATCCTCTGGTCTCAGCCTCCCGAATGCTGGGATTACAAGCGTGCGCCACCACGCCCGGCTTTATTCTTTTACTTTGAAACAGGGTCTCATTAAGTTGCAGAGGGGCTCACTAAATTGCTGAGGCTATCCTTGAACCTTCCATCCTCCTGTCTCAATCTTCCAAGTACAGGGATTACAAGCCTGCGCCACCATTCCTGGCTGTGAATACACTTTAGAATCATTATATTCTCTTTGAACCCTTTATTTTTCTATTTATTTATTTATTTATTTATTTATTTATTTATTTATTTATTTATTTATTGTGTGGTACTGGAGATTGAACCTAGAAGCATTCCTTCAAGCTACACCACCGGCCCAATCTTATTTCTTATATGGAAACAGGGTCATGCTAGGTTGATGAGAATCTCACTACTTGCTGAGACTGTCCTTGAACCCGTGATTCTCCTGTCTCAGCCTCCCAAGTACTGGCATTACAAGCGTGTGCCACCATGCCCAGCTTGAACCCTTTATTGATGTATATACAATCCTGTTTTAGCCAGGCATGGTGGCCTTAGGCCCTCTGCAACTGAGACCTTGTTTTAAAATGAAATAATAAAGTAGATCTGGGGGTGTCTCTCAGAGGCAAAAGACCCCTGAGTTCTACCCCCAGTACTACCAAAAAATAAATAAAATAAATATAAGATCTTTCTTTCCTATAGTAGTTCTTTTTGCCTTAAAGGATATTGTGATTGGTAGTAATACAGTTACACCAGATTTCATTGGTAACTTCTTCCTGGCGTACTATATCTTTTTACATTCAACTTTTTAGTGTCTTAGGTTTTCTTTCATCAACAGCATAGAGTTGCAACTATTTCTTTTTTTTTTTTTTTTTTTTTTTTTTGGTGGTACTGGGGTTCCTGGAAGCCCTTCTACCTCCGGGCTACACTCCCAGACCTCTTTTTACATTTTATATTTGGAAACAGGGTCTCCTAAGCCAGCACGCGCGGCTGGCTTCGAACCTGCGCAATCCTCCTGTCTCTGCCTCCCAAGCGCGGGGATTACAAGCGTTCGCCACCACGCCCGATGAGTTGCAACTATTTCAACCAAGTCTCCTTCCCGTGTGTGTGTGTGTGTGTGTGTGTGTGTGTGTGTGTGTGTGTGTGTGTGTGAGAGAGAGAGTGTGTGTGTGTGTGTGTGTGTGTGTGTGTGTGTGTGTGTGTGTGTGTGTACTGGGGACTAAATGCAAGAGTGTTCTACTTCTGAGCTACACCCCAACCCTGGGTTGTTGTTTTTATTCTTTTTCTTTTTTTTTTCCTCTCTCTTCTTTTATTTTTTCCTCTTTTTTCTTCTTTCTTTCTTTCTTAATAATGTTTGGTCAATTGTTTTAGTTTTTACTCAACTGAAAATCTGATTCCCAGCCAGGTGTGGTGGCGCATGCTTGTAATCCCCGCGCTTGGGAGGCTGAGGCAGGAGGATCACGCAGGTTCGAAGCCAGCCTCAGCTACTTAGTGAGACCCTGTTTCCAAATAAAATATAAAATAGGTCTGGGGGTATAGCCCAGAGGTAGAAAGCCCCCCGGGTTCCACCCCCAGTACCACAAAAAATAAATTAATTTATTTATTTTTTGTTTATTAATTTATTTTATTGTTTTTTTGTTTGTTTAAACTCTGGGATTACAAGCGTGCGCCACCGAGCCCGGCTTGAGCCTGTTTTATAGCCCAGTATATTACATATCCCTAATACTGTTCCGTGTACACTTGGGAAGAATCTATATTCTGCTGTTGTTGGGTGGAGTGTTCTATAGATATCAAGTTTTGGTTTCTGGTGTACAATTCTTCTATCTCCTTATTGATTTTCTGTCTAGTTTTACCTTTATTAAAAGTAGAGCACTGGCGGGGCGTGGTGGCGCACGCTTGTAATCCCCGCGCTTGAGAGGCGGAGACAGGAGGATCGCGCAGGTTCCAAGCCAGCCGTGCTGGCTTAAGAGACCCTGTTTCCAAATTAAAAAGTATAAAAATAGGTCTGGGAGCGTAGCCCGGAAGTAGAAGGGCTTCCAGGAACCCCAGTACCACCAAAAAATAAAAAAATAAAAATAAATAAAAGTAGAGCATTGCTGGGCATGGTGGCGCACGCTTGTAATCCCAGTGCTTGGGAGGCTGAGACAGGAGGATTGCACAGGTCCGAAGCCAGCCTCAACTACTCAAGTGAGGCTCTCAGCAACTTAGTGAGACCCTGTTTCCAAATAAAATATAAAATAGGTCTGGGAGTATAGCCCACAGGTTCCACCCCCAGTACCACAAAAATAAATAAATAAATAAATAAATAAATAAATAAATAAATAAATAAATAATGTGGAGCATTAGCCAGGCGTGGTGGCACACACTTGTAACCCCTGTATTTGGAAGGCTGAGATAGGAGGATCACAGGTTAAGGATAGCTTCAGAAGCTTAGTGAGACTCTCATTAACCTAGCAAGAACCTAGGGGTGTAGCTTGGAGGTAGAATGTCCTGGGTTCAATCTCCAGTACAAAAAATGGGGGGGGGGGTTGAAGTATTGATTACAGGCAGAGACAGGAGGATCGCGCAGGTTCGAAACCAGCCATGCTGGCTTAAAAGACCCTGTTTCCAAATAAAAATATAAAATAGGTCTGGGAGTATAGCCTGGAGGTAGAAGGGCTTCCAGGAACCCCAGTACCACCAAAATAAATAAATAAATAAATAATAAATAAATAAATAAAATAAATAATAAAAATAAAAATAAGACTGGGCATAGTGGCGCACACTTGTAATCCCAGCATTCGGAAGGTGGAGACCGGAGGATCGCATTTTGTGGACAACCTTAGCTACTTAGCGAGGCCCTGTGCAACTGAGTGAAACACTATTTAAAAAATAAAAAATAAAAAATTAGCCGGGCGTGGTGCCACACTCTTGTAGTACCAGCATTTGGGAGGCTGAGACCAGAGGATCATGGTTCGCGGTCAGCCTCAGCTACTTAGTTAGGCCCTCTGCAACTCATTCAGACCCAGTTTCAAAATAAAAAATAATAAATAAAAAAATAGGGCTAGGAGTGTAACTTGGAGGTAGAATACCCCTGGGTTCCATCCCCACAACTGAAAAAGAAAGAAAGAGCCGGGCGTGGTGGTGCACGCTTGTAATCCCCACACTTGGGAGGCTGAGACAGGAGGATCGCACAGGTTAAAACCCAGCCTCAGCTACTTAGTGAGGCTCTCAGCAACTTAGTGAGACCCTGTTTCCAAATAAAATATAAAATGGGTCTGGGAGTATAGCCCAGAAGTAGAAAGCCTCTGGGTTCCACCCCTAGTACCACCAAAAAAAAAAAAAAAAAAAAAAAAGGAAGGAAGGAAGGAAGGAAGGAAGGAAACCAGAAGAATAATTTTAAAAAAAGAATAAAAAATTAGTGCTGGGAGCCGGACATGTGGTGGCGCATGCTTGTAATCCCAGCATTCAGGTGGCTGAGACAGGAGGATCACAGTTCATGGACAGCCTCAGCTACTTAGTGAGGCCCTCTGCAATTTAGCGAGACCCTGATTCAAAATAAAGAATAAAAAATAGGGCAGGGGGTGTAGGTCGGAGGTCAAATGCTTCTGGGTCCCACCCCCAGAACCGCAAAAAATTTATATATATATATATATATATATATATATATATATATATATATAATCATATGGCTAGGGGTGTAGGTCAGAGGTAGAATACTCCTGAGTTCAATTCCCAGTACTACAAAAAAAATTAAAAAGTGGAGTCTTAAGCCAGACATGGTGGCACATGCCTGTAATCCCAGTACTTGGGAGGCGAAGACAGGAGGATCAAGGGCTTGAGGCCAGCCTCAGCAACTTAGCAAGACCTTCAGCAAGTTAGATGACTAAGTTTGAAACTCACTATTTTAAAATAAAAAATAGATAAAATAGAAAAAACAGGTCTGGGAGTATAGCCCAGAGGTAGAAAGCCTCTGGGTTCCACCCCAAGTACCACAAAAAAAAAAAAAAAAAAGGTCTGAAAGCCGGGCGTGGTGGCGCACACTTGTAATCCCTGCGCTTGGGAGGCAGAGACAGGAGGATCACACAGGTTCGAAGCCAGCCTTGCTGGCTTAGGAGACCCTGTTACCAAATAAAAATATAAAATAGATCTGGGAGTGTAGCCTGGAGGTAGAAGGGTTTCCAGGAACCCCAGTACCACAAAAAAAAAAAAAAAAAAAAATAGGGCTAAAAAAAAAACGGTGCATCAACACTAAAGCCAAGAAAGACTTGATAACCTGCTCAGAGGTACATCAAGTTCTTTGGTGGAGCCAAGGTACAAATTCAAGTCTGAGTGGTTTTCACATATTTTCCATTTTGCCATATGAGCAGAATATTCTTAAATCTTTCTCTATTTCTTTCCCCTTGAGATACTGGAGACTGAACACAGAGCCTCACACATGCTAGGCAAGTGCTTTTATCGCTGACCCACACCCCAGCCATACATATATATATATATGTATATATATATATACTTTTTTTTTTTTTACAGTACTGGGGATGAAACCCAGAGGCATTCTAACTCTGAGCTACAACCCCAGCCCTATTTTGTATTCTATTTATTTATTTATTGCGGGTTTGGGGATGGAACCCAGGGGCATTTGACCTCCGAGCTACACCCCCTGCCCTATTTTCTATTTTTTATTTTTTATTTTGAAACCGGGTCTCACCAAGTTGCGGAGGGTCTCACTAAGTACCTAAGGCTGTCCAAGAACTGCGATCCTCCGGTCTTAGCCTCCCGAATGCTGGGATTACAAGCATGCGCCACCACGCCCGGCTTCACTCTACATTTTAAAACAAACAACATGCCGGGCGTGGTGGCGCACGCTTGTAATCCCCGCGCTTGGGAGGCTGAGACAGGCGGATCACACAGGTTCGAAGGCAGCCTCAGCTACTTAGTGAGGCTCTCAGCAACTTAGTGAGACCCTGTTTCCAAATAAAATATATTAAAAAAAAAAAAAGGTCTGGGAGTATAGCCCGGAGGTAAAGCCTCTGGGTTCCAGTACCACCAAAAATAAAAAATAAATAAATAAATAAAACAAACAACATGCCGGGCATAATGGCTCACACCTGTGATCCTAGTACTTGGAAGGCTGAGACAGAAGGATCGCAGGTTCGAGAACAACCTCAGCAAGTAGTGAGACTCTTGTCAACCTAGTGAGACCCTGTTTCAAAATGAAAATAAAATAGGGCCAGTGGTGTAGCTCAGAGGTAGAATGTTTCTGTGTTCAATCCCCAGTCACACACACACACACACACACATACACACACACACCATAGTTTAGCACATTGACTACTATCACCCTGTTCATCAGTACTAATAATTTGTTTAGTATAAGAGTTATCCACAACTATCTGCCTTTTGTTTTTTTTGTTTTGTTTTGTTTTGTTTTGTTTTGTTTTTTGGTGGTACTGGGGGTGGAACCCAGAGGCTTTCTACCTCCGGGCTATACTCCCAGACCCATTTTCTATTTTATTTGGAAACAGGGTCTCACTAAGTTGCTGAGAGCCTCACTAAGTAGCTGAGGCTGGCTTCGAACCTGCGCGATCCTCCTGTCTCAGCCTCCCAAGCACGGGGATTACAAGCGTGCGCCACCACTCCCGGCCTGCCTTTTGTTTTTACATATTTGGCAGAACTGTCTGTAAATCAAGCAGCTTGTTTCTCCTTTAGGTATCCAGTTGTGCTGGACCTGAGAAACCCTCAAGAGGGACAGGTTTGATTTTATAGCACTTTATAAAGACTCAGAAGTTTTGGACATCAGTGCCATTATTACTTCTGCTACGAACCTAAGACAAGAAGTACTATTATAAGTGATAGTGTAGAGCCGGGCGAGTAATAGTGTAATCCCAACATTCAGGAGGCTGAGAGACCAGAGGATCACGGTTCGCGGACAGCCTCGGCTACTTAGTGAGGCCCTCTGCAACCTAGTGAGACCCTGTTTCAAAATAAAGAATAAATCGCACACTTGTAATCCCCGCGCTTGGGAGGCTGAGACAGGAGGATCGCGTGGGTTCGAAGCCAGCCTCACTGGCTTAAGAGACCCTGTTTCCAATTAAAAAGTATAAAATGGGTCTGGGAGTGTAGCCCAGAGGTAGAAGGGTTTCCAGGAACCCCAGTACCACCCAAAAATAAATAAATAAATAAATAAATAAATAAATAAATAAATATGTAGAATATAAGGAGGAATAAAAGTCAGAAGATATTTAGTTAAATTATGTGGGTGGTCTTTTATTTATTTATTTTTTAGTTTTCTTTCAGTACTAAGGATTGAACCCAGGGGCATTCTACCTCTGAGTTATACCCCCAGTCTTTTTAAAAAATTATTATTTATTTATATTTATTTATTTATTTATTTATTTATTTGGTACTGAGGATTGAACCCAAGGGCATTCTACCTCTGAGCTACAGCCCCAGCTCACCCTTTTTTATTCTTTTTTTTTTTTTTTCTTTCTTGTAGTATTGGGGATGGAACCCAGGAGCATTCTACTTCCAAGCTACACCCCTAGCCCTATTTTTTATTCTTTATTTTGAAACAGGGTCTCACTAAGTTGCTGAGGCTGGTTTTGAACTTGCAATCCTCCTGTCTCAGCCTCCCAAGTACTGGGATTACAGGCATGCGCCTATAATTTGTGGTATATCCAACTGGTACGGAATTTTCCAATCTTCTGCCTCAGGCCCCAGAGTAGTTGGGATTACAGGGATGGGCCAAAAATGCCTGGCTAAAGTCATATTTTCGAAGAGTATTAAACTTGCAGTATGCAAGACATGAAAAATGCAAAGCTTTAGCATTGTGGAAAAATTCATATGGAAAAAAGATTGGAAGAAAACGTGTAATACTAGCCAGGCAGGTGGCACAAATTTGTAATCCCAGTGCTTGGGAGGCCGAGACAGGAGGATCACAGGTCCAGGGCCAGCCTCAGCTACTTAGTGAGACCTTCTGCGGGCAATTTAGTGAGAACCTGTTTCAAAATAAAGAATGAAAACAGGGCTGGGGGCTGGGCATAGTGTCACATGCTTGTAATCCCCACATTTGGGAAACTGAGAATCATGGTTCGCAGACAACTTCAGCTACTACTTAGGCCTTTTGCAACTCAGTGAGACCCTGTTTTAAAATAAAGAATAAAAATAGGACTGGGGGTGTAACTTGGAGGTAGAATGTCCTTGAGTTCCATCCCCAGTACCGCAAAAAAAAAAAAAAAAAAAAGGGCTGGGGATGTATCTCCGAGATAGAGAGGTAGAATGCCTTAGGTTCAATCTCTAGTACCACAAAAAAAAAGTATAATACTAATAGTTAATTTCACATGGTATAATAAGTTTGTTGTTACAGGAGGCTATGATCCAGAGAACAAGAAACAGAGGCCAGAGTAGTATAAAGCAGATCTCTTTATTCACCACTGAGGCTCAGAAAGCAAATCTTTAGGTTTGAGTTCCAAGCTCAGAACATGTTGTTGTTTGTGGTACTGGAGATCGAGCCCAGAGGCATTCTATCTCCAACCCACATCCCCAGCTTTTTACTTTTATTTTGAAATAGGACCTCACTAGGTTGATGACAGTCTCACTACTTGCCGAGGCTGTCCTTGATCCTGTCTTAGCCTCCCAAGTACCGGATTACAAGCTTTTTTTTTTTTTTTTTTTTTTTTTTCCGCCACCACATCCCGCTATGCAAGTTATTTGATACATTTGCTAGATTAATTTTCAGAAAGAGCAGGATGTGGTGGCCCATGCTTGTAATCCCAGTACTTGGGAGGCTGAGACAGGAGGATCATAGGTTCGTGGCCAACCTCAGCTACTTAGTGAGGCTTTCTTTCAAAATAAAGAATAAAATATAAGGCTGGGGGGTGTAGCCTGGAGGTAGAATGTCCCTGGGTTCCATCCCCAGTACCACACACACAAAAAAAAAAATCAGAAGGGATAGTGTGAGATTTGTTTTGCCTGGCGTAATCAGGATACAGATGCAGAAACAGCAGATAGTTTGTGTATTGTTTCTCTTTTTTCTAGCAGTTCGGTGGCTTATCTTGTAGTCTTAGCTGCCCAGAGAGGCCCTGCTTTGTTTACCTCAGAGGGGGCCTGTGAAGAAGGCTTCATTCTTCTATCTTATCCCTAGACTTCTTGCCAAGAGTTATCTCCAAGGACATGGTGGGACTCCTGACTCAAGTTGATTTTTTTTATTTTGTTGTTTTTTGTTTTTTGTTTTTTTGGTTGTTGTTGGTTTTTTTTTTTTTTTTGGCTTAATTTTTTAAAATTTTTATTGGTGTATTATATTCATACATCATATTGGGGTAAAAAAAAACTTGTGTGTACAAACATGTACACATCGCTGATTTAACCCCTACCCAATTCCCACCCCATTCCCTCCCCGTCCCTCCCTCCCTTGCTTGGCTTAGTGATTGACTTCGATATGTTTAAGTACATTGTGTGCTTTAGAGATTTTCCTCTTCCCCCCTCCTTTCTCCTCCTGTAGGTTGCCTTGTTTGCTCCTCTATAGGATTTCCTTTTTCATGTAGAGTTCCTTCTATGACCCATTTCTCCCTAACTCTCACATATTAGGGAAAGCATCTGCTTTCTTATTTTTTGTGACTGACTAATCTCACTTAGCATAATGTCCTCCAGTTCCATCCATTTCCCTGAAAATGATGTAATTGAGTTTTTTTTTAATAGCTGGATTTTTTTTTTTTTTTTTTTTGAGGCACTGAGGATGGAACCCAGGGGCATTCTACTCCGAGCTACACCCCAGCCCTATCATTTTTATTATTTTGTAACAGGGTCTCACAGAGTTGCAAAGGGCCTCACTAAGCAGCTGAGGCTGTCCTCGAACCACGATCCTCTGGTCTCAGCCTTCCAAGTACTGAGATTACAAGCGTGTGCCACCACACCCGGCTGTGTGTGTGTGTGTGTGTGTGTGTGTGTGTGTGTGTGTGTGTGTATGTGTGTGTGCATGTACATGTGTGTGTGTTTTACTGAAATTGAATCCAGAGGCATTCTACCTCTGAGTTACACCTCCAGCCTGATTTTATTTCTTATTTGAAAACGGGGTCTCACTAGGTTGATGAGTTTTGCTACTTGCTGAGGTTGTCCTAGTTTCCTAAATACTAGGATTCCAAGCACGAGCCATCACTCCTGGCTTCCTCACGTTGATTTATATGAGTATGTGTCAAACTTTATTTAGTAATTTATTGGTACTGGAGATCGAATCCAAAGGCATTCTGCCTCCAAGCTACACCCTCAGCCCAATTTTATTTCTTATTTGGAAACAGGGTCTCAGGGCTTCTGAGAGCCTCTCTAAGTTGCTGAGGGTAGCTTTGAACTTATGATCCTTCTGTCTCAGCTTCCCAGGCACTGGGATTACAAGTGTGTGCCACCATGCCCAGTTTTTCAGGTTACTGTAATTT
The DNA here is from genome assembly GCF_963383645.1 of Muscardinus avellanarius. NCBI lineage: Eukaryota > Metazoa > Chordata > Mammalia > Rodentia > Gliridae > Muscardinus > Muscardinus avellanarius. The sequence continues at coordinate 46,465,949 of NC_137802.1, read as the reverse complement.
TTACTGTTTTTCCTCTTATAAATTTATGGTACAGAGGATTGAACCCAGGAGCATTCTACCTCACCTAGGCATGGTGGCGCACGCTTGAAATCACAGCATTTGAGAGGCTGAGACAGGAGAATCCCGGTTTGCAGACAGCTTCAGCCCTCCGCAACTTAGTGAGACCCTGTTTCAAAATAAAGAATAAAAAATAGGGCTGGGGGTGTGGCTTGGAGGTAGAATGCCCCTGGGTTCCATCCCCAAACCCGGGGGGGGGGGGGGGGGGGGGGGGGGGGGAGATAGGGCTGGGGGTGTGGCTTGGAGGTACAATGCCTCTGGGTCCCATCCCAAGTACTGCAAAAAAAAAAAAAAGAAGAAGAAAAAAAAAATGGCTACACTGTCACAGCCAGCATGTATTAAATTTATAATAAAACTGGGCATGGTGGTACATGCCTGTAATCCCAGTATTTGGGAGACTGAGACAGGAGAATCAGAGGTTTGAGGATAGACTCCACAAGTAATGAGACTCTCATCAACCTAGGGAGATCCTGTTTTAAAATAAGAATAAAATAGGCCTAGGTGAGGTAGAATGCTCCTGGGTTCAATCCTCTGTACCATAAATTTATAAGAGGAAAAATAGTAAAAATTACAGTAACCTGAAAAGCTGGGCATGGTGGCACACACTTGTAATCCCAGTGCCTGGGAAGCTGAGACAGAAGGATCACAGGTTTACAACCAACCTCAGCTACATAATGAGGCCCACTGCAACTAGTGAGACCCCCGTTTCAAAATAAAGAATAAAGCCGGGCGTGGTGGTGCATGCTTGTAATCCCAGCATTTAGGAGGCTGAGACAGGAGGATCGCAGTCCACGGACAGCATCAGCTACTACTTATTAAGGCCCTTTGCAACTCAGTGAGACCCTGTTTCAAACATAAAGAATAAAAAATAGGGCTGGGGGTGTAGCTTGGAGGCAGAATCCCCCTGGGTTTCATCTCCAGTACTGGGGGAGGGGGGTGACAAAATAAAGAATAAAAAACAGGACTAGGGGTGTAGCTGGAAGGTAGAAATGCTGGGTTCAATACCCAGTACCGCAAAAAAAAAAAAAAAAATTACACTAATCTGGAAAATCAGAACTCTGATCTCTTAGAGCTTTTTTTTTTTTTTTTTCAAAGTACAGGGGATTTGATTTTTTTAGGGGGTCTTCTACCTCTGGACTCCACTCCCGACCTATTTTATATTTTATTTGGAAACAGGGTCTTACTAAGTTTCAGAGGGCCTCCCTCACTAAGTAACTGAGGCTGGCTTCCAACCTGCTCAATCCTTTTATCTCAGACTCCCAAGTACTAGGATTACAAACAGGCACCAAGATCAGTTGTTTTTTGTTGGGTTTTTTTTTTTTTTTTCTCTTTCAGTACTGGGGATAGAACCCAGGGGCATTCAACCTTAGAGCTACACTCCCAGTTCCCCCCTTTTTTTCTTCTTTATTTTGAAACAGGGTCTCACTGAGTTGCAAAGGGCCTCACTAAGTAACTGAGGCTGTCTGCAAACCGCGATCCTCCTGACTCCCGAAAGCTGAGATTACAGGCATGCGTCACCAAGCTTGGCCTATTTTTTTAGACTTTTATTTATTTATATTTTATTTTATTTTTATGGCACTGGGGATGGAACCCAGGGGCATTCTACCTCCGAGCTACACCCCCAGCCCTATTTTTTAGTCTTTTTTTAATTTTATTTTTTGAATCGGTCTTCCTGGAGGATCGCGGTTTGCGGACAGCCTCAGCTACTTTAGTGAGGCCCTCTGCAACTCAGTGAGACCCGGTTTCAAAATAAAGAATAAAAAATAGGGCAGGGGGTGTAGCTCGGAGGTCAAATGCCCCTGAGTTCCATCCCCAGACGCTAAAAAAAGAAAGAAAGAAAGAAAGAAAGAAAGAAAGAAAGAAAGAAAGAAAGAAAGAGGGTCTCACTGAGTTGTGGAGGGCCTTGGTAAGTAGCTGAGGCTGTCCGAGAACCACGAGCGTCCTCCACCACGCCCGACCAGCCTTTTTCCCAAATAAAGAATAAAAAATAGGACCTGGGTGGGGGGTGTAGTTCAGAGGCAGAATGCCCCTGGGTTCCAGTACCACAAAAACAAACAAATAAATAAGTTATTAAATTGCTCATAGTATCAGCTAAATTACTGAGGCTGCCTCCAACCTACGATCCTCCTTCTAAGCCTCCCAAGTACTAAGATTACAGGCTTGTTCCACCACACCCGGTTTATTTTCATTTTCGATAAACTCTACAGTGCACATCCTTTTAACAGAATCTTTGTATTTCTGATTATTTCCTAGAAGTGCTATTATCGGGTCATAGAGAATGGAGAATTTAAAGGGAGAATTACTCAAGAACTGCTGGGTCAAAGTGGATAGCCCATTCAAAGCCTTCCAAGTAAAAAATTGCCAAACTGCTTTCAAGGAAAGATTTCTAATTCATACTCTCACCAAGAATGCAGAAGAGTGCTTGGCTTACAATAATAATGCTGATAAGAATAATTTGTTATTTTTGATCATTGCAAAATGGTGCATTTAAACATAGTTCTTTGATTAGTAAGGTCTAACTTTTTTTTTTTTGGTGGTGGTATTGGAGATAGAACTCAGGCGTCGTCCCACCTCTGAGCTACACCCTCAGCCCTATTTTATTCTTTATTTTAAAACAGGGTCCCACTAAGTTGCTGAGGCTGGCCTCGAGCCTGAGATCTTCCTGTCTCAGCCTCCCAAGAGTATTCTGGGATTACAGGCCTGCAGATGCCTTCCTTAGTGAAATGCCTGCTACTATCCTTTGCTTTCATCTTTCTATACTTAAAATGCTGCTTTTACAATATAAATATTGTCTTAAAAACAACTACTCTGGTTGCCAGTCCGCAGCTGCTCATTACAGCCTTCCCTCCCCATGGCGGACGCCTAGCATTCCACACATCAGTAGGGTGGGAACTGCTGCAAAGGCGTAGGCTCTCCCGGCCTCGGGAGCGACGTCTCGCGGGACCGCAGCGGTCCTCGGGTGCTCCCACTCGACTACAAATCCCAATATACAACGCGCCCCGAGGCCTGAGCGCCCGAATGACGGCTGGCGGCCAAGGTCAGGTGTCTGCCTGCGTCAGGCGTCCGGTCATCCCTCCCACGCCTTTTCCTCAGGTTCCACCTTGGTCGCCATTTTGTGAGAGAGGTTATGGAACCTCCGAGTCCCGCCAACTCTATGGTCGAGCGTCTGGAGTTCGACCAATCGCGACCCAGATCTCAGAGGAAAGCCCCGCCTTCGCCCGCAAGGAGGCGGGGATTGCCACGAAGCTCCTGTGGAGAGAGAGGAAGAAGGTGCGGAGAGCCAATAAGAAGGCAGGAGTCGAAGACGCCCACCAATTGGGGCGCGGGGAGATCGCGGCCAATGAGAGTGGAGGGCCCCCTGGACACGTGGGTGGGGGAGCTGAGCGCTGAGACCAAGGGCTAAAGCTGAGAGGTGAGTCAGTCACCTTGAGCAGGGCGAGCGCCGTGGGCCGAGCAGGGGCTGCAGGGCAGTGGGAGTGCAGGTGACTTGGGGCCGGGAGCCAGGGATCCTCAAGGTTGAGAGTTGAGCCCCGTGGAGGGTCATCTGCCCTCAGGGCTGGGAGGGAAAATGGGAGTCCGTAGACTGATCAATTAATGTTAATTACCAACGGTAATGAGAGAGAAACGGCCACTGTCGGGCGAGTAGAGGACAGCTGTGTAACGTGGGCAGGACCCTGCTGGGCATCTATTCAATATTTGCCTTCAGCCTTCCCTGGAGACGAGCCCCTTTCGCAATATTTCCCTCCTGGGGCCTGGGCCTCCTCTTATTTCCGATCTCAGTGACTTTTCCTCCTGCAGACTCAATGCACAAAAGGGGATTGCCCCAGGAGTCCGCGCTGTCCCTCTGACCTCTACTGCCCTCCTCGGCTAGGGCACGGTGCAAGGACGGGAGGGTCTGGGGAGGACGGCGGGGGTGACGGGGACAACAGAAGGTCGCCACTATATGCAAACATTCAGGTTCTCAAAAGGATTTATTACTTTTTTTTTTTTTTATCTCTGCAGACTGAAAAAAATGCAGACCACTGGGGCACTTCTCATTTCTCCGGCTCTGGTAAGCTGAGTCTCTCGGGTGGCTCGTAGTGCCATGTGTGGTGTGGGAGCCATCGGTAATGAATGGACTGAGAGGAATTGGCGTCCTGATGATGTTGGCTCTTTGGGGAGGCTGTAGGATGTGATTAAGGTAACCTTGCTTATTTGGGCCTGTAAACCAAGCTGTCTTGGCTTTGGAGCGCCACTAGAGAGTTTAGATCTGACCTTTACCCCCAGTCTGGCTTGGCCATAGCTAAGCACCCCACTAAAGCAGTGCTTTCTCCACCTTGGCTGCACATCAGAATCATCTCTGCGGAGCTTTTAACAATTTAATGCCCAGGCTGCACCTTAGACCATTACGTGAGACTCTGGGAAGAGGGCGGAATCCCAGGTGTGTTTTAGAACTCCCCCCGGATGATTCCAACATTCACCCAAGTCTGAGAAACCCTTTCCTAAGGAATATTTTAAGAAAGCCATGTTACAGAGGGTTGTCCTTAAATGGCTGTTCAGGAGCCAGAGCAGGCTTACTGGTCCAATCCATGAAGGTTGTGTAGCATTGAGAGCATTTTGGCAAATGTCCCTCCCTGATTCTTTGGTGATCTGTGTACAGACCCTTCTTGTACCTGGTTTGATATTTGTGTGGGTTCTTGATCCATTCTGGAAAACTTCTGAAGGCTTTGTTCGTAGGAGTGAACTTTGGTATATGTCTAGTTTTGGGTTTTGGTGCTGAGAATTGAACCCAGAGCCCTGTGCATGCCAGGCATGTGCTCTACCACTGAGCCAGCCAAGCCTTAGCCTGGTCCATGATTTCAAGCAGTGATGGTTGCCCCTGCTGACTACAGCAGACTCTCCAAACAGTTGTCTCTGATGCAAGCATATGTAGAAAACAGGACTAAATTAATTGACCTTGAAATACATTGTTTACAGTTGATCTCTAAATTATGATTTTGTAGTCATTTTTGACAGAAACTCCTCAATTTTTTTTTTTCATGCTTACTTTGGAAAGATATATCTTTCTGGTTTTTATAGATCCGCTGTTGTACCAGGGGTCTACTCAGGCCCGTGTCTGCCTCCTTTCTGAGTAGACCAGAGGACCCATCTAAACAGGTAAGGAAGCCCTCTTAGAGGTCTCCCCAGACAGGGATCCTTCAGGTTGAGTTGTCTTTAGGAGAAATAGAAGGCTTTTGATGCCCTTACAGTTAGTTCTAAGTCGCCAAAGCTGAGCGCTGTGGGTAAGAAACTTGGCAAAACAAGGTTTGCTTAACTGAGACAGACTCCAGGACTAATATCCACCATGCTCCCTTATTCAGGGTGTTCCATACCTGTCAGGCTGTTTGCCAGCAGTTTCAGTGTACAGGTGGGTGGGTGAGAGGGTGGTATCAGCTGTCTAACTATCTCCCTGCTGCCTACCTATCTCCCTGCTCTCCGTCCTTACTTCCCCTCCTTCTAGCCTTCCTGCAGCAGCTCCCCACTCCAGGTGGCCAGGCGGGAGTTCCAGACCAGTGTTGTCTCCCGGGACATTGACACAGCAGCCAAGTTTATCGGTGCTGGGGCCGCCACAGTCGGTGTGGCTGGATCAGGGGCTGGCATTGGGACGGTGTTTGGCAGCTTGATCATTGGCTATGCCAGGTAAGTAAGGGGTGGCCCAGGGCATTGCCCACTGTAAGTTCCCAAGGCCCCAGCAGGAGGCTTTCCCTTTAGGAACCTTCTCTATTGACCTCCAAGTCAGAATTTAATGTGTGTCCAACCTGGCTTGAGTTGGTGCTTGCCCATCCAGATCCCCAGGGCACACACAGACTAAGGCCTCTCCTGGCCCTAGCACGCCCCCTTGACCTTCCCTCCCAAGCCCTCCACCCCTTCCTCTCCCTCCACTGGCATTGACCTCCGTTCCTGGCAGGAACCCGTCCCTCAAGCAGCAGCTCTTCTCCTACGCCATCCTGGGCTTTGCCCTGTCTGAGGCCATGGGGCTCTTCTGTTTGATGGTCGCCTTCCTCATCCTCTTCGCCATGTGAGGCTCTGTGGGGTCACCCACCCGTCCCTGCTGCTTCGACTCCATGCTGTCCCTGGTGACGGAGTGTGCTAAGCTTTACCATTAAATACAACATTTCTCTAAACCCATTTGGCTGTGCCTCTGTCCTTTGACCTGGCAGGGAAGGTGGGGTCTTTGGTGGAAAGGTGGGAAGCCGGACTTGGGTCCGCTGTTGGCGACTGGGAAGTCCCCAGAGCTGTGAAGCAGCGCTGCCGAAACGGCGGGACCGCAGAGGGTGCTCATCATCTTGCAGGAGGAGCGTGCAGTTGCCTGAGTCATGGTGGTTGGTGCTTTTTCACCTTTAAATTTAGTACGTAGTAGCCGGGCCTGGTGGCGCACGCTTGTAATCCCAGCATTTGGGAGGCTGAGACCAGAGGATCGCGGTTTGCGGACAGCCTCAGCTACTTAGTGATGCCCTCTACGACTCAGTGAGACCCTGTTTCAAAATAAAGAATAAAAAAAATGGGGCAGGAGGTGTAGCTAAGAGGTCAAATGCCCCTGGGTTCCATCCCCAGACCCACAAAAATAAATAAATAAATTTAGTATGTAGTAGCCAGGCGTGGTGGCGCACGCTTGTAATCCCAGCATTTGGGAGGCTGAGACCTGAGGATCATGGTTCGCGGACAGCCTCAGCTACTTAGTGAGGCGCTCCGCAACTCAGTGAGACCCGGTTTCAAAATAAAGAATAAAAAATTGGGCAGGGTGTATAGCTCAGAGGTCAAATGCCTCTGGGTTCCATTCCCCAGACCCACACACCAAAAAAAAAATTTTAGTATGTAGTATATAGCATTATTGAGGGCTATATTATTGAGGGCTATATTATTAATTTTCACCAAGCCCTGTACCAAGTGTTTTAGGACAGTCCTATGAATTATAGAGCAACCATTAAGCCAGGGGTGGTGGTGCACACCTATAATCCCAGTACTTGGGAAGCTGAGACAGTATTGCAGGTTCACTGCCACCGCCAGCACCTTGGTGAGGCCCTCCACAACCTAGTGAGACCCTGTTTCTAAATAAAAAATAAAATAGGGCTGTGTTGTAGCTTAGAGGTGGAATGCCCCTGGTTTCCATTCCCAGTACCACAAAAATAAATAAGGAAACCATTAAGCCAGTTTCATAAATGAGAGATCCATGATCACAGAAGCAAAATGACTTGTCCAAAGTCACGGAGCTGGTAAGAGGCAGAGTTGTTGGGGATTCTTCCCTGGGCCAGCCCAGCTCTCACTGCCCTATTGTCCAGCATGTTTTGATTTTGATTTTGATCACACAACAATGATGGTGGTACATAGAGAAATTTAGCTCCAAAGAAATTGTACCCATATTAGCCAGGCATGGTGGCGCACGCTTGTAAGCCCAGCATTTAGGAGGCTGAGACAGAAGGATCTGGGTTCACAGCCAGCCTTAGCTACTTAGTGAGACCCTGTTTCCAAATAAAATATAAAAAGAGGTCTGGGAGTATAGTCCGGTGGTAGAAAAGCCCCTGGGTTCCACCCCTAGTTACACATACACACAAAATAAGCCACGTGTGGTGGCACACACTTGTAATCCCAGCATTTGGGAGGCTGAGACAGGAGGGTCGCGGTTTGCGGACAGCCTCAGCTACTTAGGCCCTTTGCAACTCAGTGAGACCCTGTTTCAAAAATAAAAGAACAAGCCAGGCGTGGTGGCGCACGCTTGTAATCCCCGCACTTGGGAGGCTGAGACAGGAGGATCGCACGGGTTCGAAGCCAGCTTCAGCTACTTAATGAGGCTCTCAGCAACTTAGTGAGACCCTGTTTCCAAATAAAATATAAAATAGGTCTGGGAGTATAGCCTGGAGGTAGAAAGCCTCTGGGTTCCACCCCCAGTACCACCAAAAAGAAAAGAAAAGAACAAAAAATAGGGCTGGGGTGTAGCTTGGAGATTCCATCCCCAGTGCCCCAAATAAAATAAGATGAAAAAGGGTCTCACTAAGTAGCTGAGGCTGGCTGTAAGCCCAGATCTTCCTGTCTCAGCCTCCCAAATGCTGGAATTACAAATGTGCGCCCCCACGCCCACCTCAGACTCCAAGGCTCTTGCTATAGGTTAATCATTAGAACGAAGGGCAAAGAGAAGAACTGCATTGTAACAGCTGCTTCCCCTTCCTGCCTGAGTGCCTGCACATCCCCAGGCTCGGACTACTTTTTACTTTTTTTTTTTGTATTGGGGATGAAATCCAGGGGCATTCTATCTCTGAGCTACACCCCCAACCTTATTTTTTATTCTTTTTTTTTTTTTTTTTGCAGGTCTGGGGATGGAACTCAGGGGCATTCTACCTCCGAGCTACACCCCCTGCCCTATTTTTTATTCTTTATTTTGAAACCAGGTCTCACTGAGTTGCAGAGGGTCTCACTAAGTAGCTGGGGCTGTCCGCGAACCGCGATCCTCCGGTCTCAGCCTCCCGAATGCTGGGATTACAAGTGTGCGCCACCATGCCCGGCTCTTATTTTTTATTCTTTATTTTGGAACAGGGTCTCACTTTTTACATTTGTGTGTGTGTGTGTGTGTGTGTGTGTGTGTGTGTGTTACTGGGGGTGGAACCCAGGGGCTTTTCTACCTCTGGGCTATACTCCCAGACCTATCTCCTAGCTGAGGCTGGCTTTGAACCTGCGCGATCCTCCTGTCTCAGCCTCCCAAGCACTGGGATTACAAGCGTGCCCCACCACACCCAGCCTTACTTTTTAGATTTTTGAAATTAATACAAAGCGATTTTCCAGTATTGGCACAGGTTTCATCCCCAGTACCGGGGGTGGGGTGGGGGGGGAGGACTGGGAATGTAGCTTGTAGCTTGGAGGTGGAAAGCTCCTGGTTCAATCCTAGTAGTACAATAAATAAGTAAATAAACTAATTAATTAATTTAAAAAATAGGGCTGGGAGTGGAGCTCAGAGGTAGAATGCCCGTTTCCATCCTCAGTACCACTAAATAAATAAAAGCTTCTACAGCTATGTGCTATGGACGTTCCAAAGGAGAAAGCAAGGGAATTAGCTTTAGTTGTAATAACATGACCTGGTGTGTGTGTGTGTGACAGAAAATCGAACCCTAGCTGGGCATGATGGTGCATGCTTGTAATCCCAGCATTTGGGAGGTTGAGGCAGGAGGATAACAATTCGGGGCCACTCTCAGCTACTTAGGCCCTCTGCATACTCAGTGAGACCCTGTTTCAAAAAATAAAGAATAAAAAATAGAGCTGCGTGTGTAGCTTGGAGGTAGAATGCCCCTGGCTTCCATTCCCAGTACTGCAAAAAAAAGAAAAGAAAATTGAACCCAGGGGGCATTCTGCCTGATATACACCCCCATCCCTATTTTAGTTTTATTTTGAAACAGGGTCTCAGTTGCAGAAGGCTTCACTAAATCGTTGAGGCTGGCTTTGAATCCTCATGTCTTGGCTTCCCAAATACTAGAATCGCAAGGGTGGTGCACCACCATGCTGTGAACACTTGTGTCAGGCACTTTTCTTGATTAACTTTCTATATGACAAAGCATTTTATAGAACCAAGAAAATTCGGAGAGGGGAGGAATCGGGCCTGAGACCACACTGCTGGCTAGTAATGAGGGGATTCAAACTCCACATCCTGTGTTCTCATCACTGTTGACTCATCTGAGGTTTGTACAAGTTTAGGGACTTGGCCAAGGTCAAACAGAAGGCCAACAATTCCAACCCAAGTCCATCTGACATTTAATCAACAATTGTGGTCTTTCTACCGTAAGATTTCTCAGCCTTGGCATATGTGGGGCCAGATGATTGGGGGTATGGTCTCCTGTGCAGTGTGTAATGTTTAGCAGCAGCCTAGCTAGATGCCAGTAGCAACTAACACCCCCCTCCTGATTGACAGTTGCTTGTGACAACCAATTGACAAATGTCAGATACGGACAATCACCCCTTAGGTGGGTGTGGGAAACTGTTCTAGGTCTAAAGAATGGTGGTGCGTGCTTATAATCCCAGCATTTGGGAGGCTGAGACAGGAAGATCTTGGTTTGAAGATAGCCTCAGCTACTTAGTGAGGCCCTTTGCAATTCAGTGAGACCCTGGATGAAAATAAAGAGTAAAAATTAGGGCTGGAAGCCGGTCGTGGTGGCGCACGCTTGTAATCCCTGTGCTTGGGAGGCTGAGACAGGAGGATCGCACAGGTTCGAAGCCAGCCTCAGCTGCTTAGTGAGGCTCTCAGCAACTTAGTGAGACCCTGTTTCCAAATAAAATATTAAAAAAAAAAAGGTCTGGGAGTATAGCACAGAGGTAGAAAGCCTCTGGGTTCCACCCCCAGTACCACCAAAAAAAAAAAAAAAAAATACTACAGAAAGAAAAAATGTTGGCTTAAGGATTTACAGCATCTTGCTTGCTCTGGCAGAAGACTGCCTTTCTGGAGGGAACTGAAGACAACGACCTCAAAGGCCCTTCACTAAGCTATTTCCTCCTGAAATGACTGCCTCAAGGTAGCCTACAAAATGGAGAGAGAGTCTGAAACAGAGCTATGAATCTCGGGGCCAGAGAAGAGTGGAACTGAGGTTGGACTGCCAGCCAGTGTGTCACCGAGGGAGCAATGGGTTAACTGGTAATGCTGTCACACACAACCCCTTGGGATGTCACCCTGGCATCCCTGCTGGGTCACTCTGGAGGTAATCAAGGAACAGCCCCCAGGGAAGGTGCTTGCCTTTTACCTCTTGTGAAATGCCAGGAATCTTTTTTTTTTTTTTTTTTTTTTTTAACCATGAGGCTGTGAAAAATGTCCCTTCATCCATATAGCCTTGGAATTGCTGGACTTAGAAACCCAGATCAGCAGGGCTGGAAGTGTGGCTGATGGGATCAT
>NC_137802.1:45037510-45187510 GCF_963383645.1 Muscardinus avellanarius | reverse complement strand
TAACTGGACTGGCTGGGAGCTGCTTCTGTGAGGTCCAGGCTAAATTTGGCCTTAAGAGGGAGGGTGGGGCAGTGGGAGGGGCTCTGCTCAGCAACTCTTGGCTTCCAGTGAGGGTCCTGTTCCTCCTGGCATACTAGGGGGCAGGTGGGTTTGGAGTCGCAGAATGGGGCCTCTCCTCTGAAGGCTCCTTTGCTCTGCCCTGCCTTCCAGACTTCTGGACCTTGAGCAGGACCTTTTCTTTCTTTCCAAGTGTCCTTAACACCCCTCCACACCAAATATCAGCCCCTGTCCACTGTGACCTCCAACAGGAGCTGAGCGAGGAGTGGGCAGACTGCGAAGGCCGAGCCCTCCCGTGAACCCAAACCAAACCCAAACCTGGGACTTGCCACCTATAAAATGTGCAGCAGAGCCTGCTTCTCCCTCTCCTCCCTCTCCTGGGAGTCGGCAGAGGACTCCCCTTCACGCAGCCTTTTAGGAGCGCAGACCTGGTGGGGAAGGGCACTTACCCTACCCGGGACTGAGACTGTCTGTGTTTTGGGGGCTGGTGGGGTCCTCACAGGTCTCCTGGCAGGGCTGGGGGGCACTGAGGCCCAGCAGACCACCCTACGCCCACTTGTGGGCCGTGTCTTTGTGCACACCTTGGACCATGCGACCTTCCTGCGTCTCCCGGAGCACATCCGTGAGTGAGCGGCCCGACGGGCGCCTGGTGGGCTGAGGGAGTCTTGCCCGGGCTCCTGCCTTGCCTCTAATCCCTGTTCTTTCCTCCACCAGCTGCACCACCCACTGTCCGCATCACCTACCAGGCTAACCTCCAGGGACATCCTGACCTGCCCCGGTGGCTCCGCTACACCCAGCGCAGCCCCTACAACCCTGGCTTCCTCTATGGCACAGCGACTTCAGAAGATCGCGGGCGCCAGGTCATAGAGGTGCCAGTGGGGCCCTCAGAACCTCCCGGGGCGGGGTACTGCGGCTTCCTATGGGGAAGCCTAGCCAGCTGGGATTTGCTGGGTTTTTTTTCCCATTCATTTACCATTTACATACCTCTAATTTACTTTTTTTTTTTTTTCACTATTGGGGATTGAACCCAGGGGTGTTCTACCTTTGGGCTACATCCTCAGCCTGATTTCTTTTTTTCTGGGGGGGGGCAGGTCTGAGGATGGAATCCAGAGGCATTTAACCTCTGAGCTACACCCCCTGCCCATTTTTTCATTCTTTATTTTGAAACAGGGTCTCACTGAGTTGCGGAGGGCCTCACTAAATAGCTGAGGCTGTCTGTGAACTGCGATCCTCTGGTCTCAGCCTCCCAAATACTGGGATTACAAACGTGTGCCACCACGCCCGGCTGATTTTTTTTTTTTTTGGAAACAGGGCCTCACTAAGTAGCTGAGGCTAGCCACAAACCCAGATCCTCCTGTCTCAGCCTCCCAAGTATTGGGATTAAAAGCATGTGCCACCACGCTTAGCTACATACCTCTAATTTTTAGTTCCCTTTCTAGGGGGCTCAGCTGTCCAACCTTTGCCCCTTAGCCCCTTAGCCCTCTTCCCATCCCCACCAGGTCACAGCCTACAATCGGGACAGCTTTGACACCACTCGGCAGAGGCTGGTGCTGTTGATTGGGGACCCAGAAGGTACCTCCAACCCCCCACCAAGGCCAGTCATGGTGGGGGGGTCCTCTCCTGAAAGGGGTGGCTGGTTGTGGAAGAGGGGAAAGGGGCAGGGAGGATGTGGCCTTGGCAGTTTTTAGGACGTGCATGCTGGTGGGGTTCTGGTCTCCGGCTGTGGTTTCGGCTGCTCTGCACATAGGCTGCAGGGCAGGGGCAAGTCCGTGAGCCCATGAGCACCTGGGACCTGGGTGTCTAGTGTGTCGGGGGCAGGAAGACATGTGATGGGATGTGGGGAGCTCTCGGGGGAGCTGAGGTTGCCTGCCCGGCGTTCGTTCCCAGGCCCCCAGCTGCCATACCAAGCTGAGTTCCTGGTGCGCAGCCATGACGTAGAGGAGGTGCTCCCCTCCATGCCTGCCAGCCGTTTCCTCACGGCCTTGGCGGGCCTCTGGGAGCCCGGGGAACTCCAGCTGCTCAACATCACTTCTGCCTTGGACCGTGGGGGCCGTGTCCCTCTTCCCATCGAGGGCCGCAAGGAGGGGTAGGTGTGCAGCCCAGGAGGCCTTCCTGAGGGAGAAGGCAGCTTGCTTTTTGTCAGGGAAGCAGGCATAAAATAGGGATCTCCCAAATTTCCAGATGGGCCTCTAACCCTATTGCCTGTCTCCCCCTCTTGACTGTACACCATGGCCTCCCCTCCAGCCATCCCCTCATCCTCTTGGGCCTGAGTCCCAGTTACCTGAATTCAGAACTTCCTGGAGCCCCATGAGGATATAGAGAACCAGCTATCGAAGAACACTGCTGAGGGGATAAAGACTGGGGTGTGCTGTGTACTTTCACCATAACCCCGGATCTCAGGGAGGAGGACCGTGACCTCTTCTGCCAGGCCCCAGCTCCTGTCTCTTCCCTAACCCCGCCTCCGAGCCTCCTCCCCAGCTGACCCCAGTTTCTGGCCTACAGTCAGGTCAGCTTTGATACCTCCAGCGGGCTGTGTGTCTGGTGCCCTCCCCCCACTAACAGTGGCTTCTACTTGGACCCAGGGTCTACATCAAGGTGGGCTCTGCCACTCCCTTCTCTACCTGCTTGAAGATGGTGGTGTCCCCTGACAGCCACACCCGCTGTGCCCAGGGCCAGCCCCCACTCCTGTCCTGCTATGACAGCTTGGCACCCCACTTCCGCATTGACTGGTGCAACGTGTCCCTGGTGAGGAAGGACCCTGGCTCCGGGGCTGCGGTGGGGTATGGTCTGCATCAAGGCCCCTCCTTCCTTCCTCCCTCCAAAGTCTCTGATTTTTGCCAGTCTGGTTTGCTTTTGTTTGTTTTGCTTTGTTTCTGAACGTGTTAATCTCACAGTCTTAGTCTTTGATCTCATTCTTGGACACACACACACACACACACACACACACACACACACACACACACACTGAAGTTCTACCTTCTTCCACATGAGGGCGACAGAGTCTGCAATCTACAAGTGGCATCTCCGCTCCTGTCCCAGATCTGCCTAGTCCAACAGTTTTATGACAATCAATCACCACTGTGCCCAGGGTGGTCCCCAAACCCTTAGCTCCCCCCACAGAGGGCCTCTGTGTGACACCTCTTTCCTTCTGAGGTTCCACTTAGCAAACCCAGCTGCAATAAGGAGCCGATAGTTTCCAAGCTATAAACCAAGGACACTCGCTACAGCTCTTTGGGGGGTGTTGAGAGTCCCTAGAGCTGGTGTCCTCTGCTCCTGGGAACTGACCAACAGGCCAAGGACTCATTCAGGGCCCCACTGTCAGGGCTAATCATTGATATTGTCTGAGCTCTGGACACTCAGTGTGATTCATCCTCATGACGGCTCCAGGGGGCAGGGTCACCATCATCACACTGACTTTCCAAATGAGGAGGCATGTAGACATGTAGACATGGAGGCATGTAGACGTGGAGACATGTAGACATGTAGACATGGAGGCATGTGGACATGGAGACATGGAGGCATGTAGACATGTAGACATGTAGACATGGAGACATGTAGACATGGAGGCATGTAGTGGCAGCCACCCCAGACAAGCACTAGGTGGAGTCAGGATTCCAATACAAGCAGTCAAAACCCTAGAGCCCAGCACTAACCACTGCTCCGTCTGGCTCTCCTAAAAATGGCCTCTCCTAGCTCCTAGTCTGGTGTTTGTCCTGTTGACCACACACAGGCACTGGGGAGGTAGGCAGGAGGGAACCCTGAATTGCATGGAGCCGTAGACAGGATGGCCTTGGAACCTCTTCCCTGTCCCCTGGGGGCCTCCGTGTCCAGGCAGCTGCTCCTGGTCAGCCCTGGGCTCCCTGTGCAGGTGGACAAGTCCGTGCCAGAGCCCCTGGATGAGGTACCTACTCCAGGAGATGGGATCCTGGAGCATGACCCCTTCTTCTGCCCGCCCACTGAGGCCACAGCCCGAGACTTCCTGGCAGACGCCCTGGTCACACTCTTGGTGCCTCTGCTGGTGGCCCTGCTGCTCACCTTGCTGCTGGCCTACGTCATGTGCTGCCGGCGGGAAGGACGGTGAGTGTGGTGGACAGGGGGCGGGGAGGGACCCCCTCAGGGAGCAGAGTTCTCAGCCCCAGGGGGAGTGTGGGGCCCCTTTCTAGGCAGCCTGGCCTGCACTAGGAGATTATGATGAGCTCACACCTCTGCACACAGCAGAGCCCTGGGGATGCCCGGGGAAGAGCCCTGAGCAGGACTGACCCTCTCCCTCGCTTTCCCACAGGCTGAAGAGAGACCTGGCCACCTCCGAGTGAGTAGGGGGGCCTGGGGGCTGGGTGGGAGCCCCCCTAGTCTGTCGGGAGGGGCCTTCCACCTTCATGGGCAGCGGAGACAACCCAGATTGCTCTGGGAGGATGGGGGCCACCCTTGACCTCTGAGCCCCGCTCTGGGCTGGCTGGCTGTTGGGCCTGTGTCCTGACCTTGCTTTCTCATTTTCTGGTCATAGAGGATTCTGTTGTGGCATAGGGGAAGGGGACCTGCTGCCACCTGGGGGGAGGGCTTGGGAAGTGACTTAAGCTCCCAACATGTGTATACACACTCACTCCCCCATGACCCTGTCCCTGAGTCAGACACCTAGGTTCCAGGCTGAGCTCTGCTACAGTTACCATCACTTTCCTGCCTCCGATCCTTCCTGTGTGAGAGGATGGGCTTGGAGCCCCATGTGGTAGGCCTGCTCCTAAACCTAGAACTTGGGAGGCTGAGACAAGGAAGATCGTAGGTTCAAGGGCAGCCTCAGCAACTTAGCCAGACCCTGTTTCCAAAAGAATAAAAAATAAAAAGGACTGAGGGGTGTAGATTGGAGAGATAGAATGCTCTTGGGTTCAATCCCTAGTACCAAAAATAGAAAAGAAAAAAAAAAGCTTTAAAAAGATGGGAGTGATGCTACGGATGCTTTGTTCTGTTGTGCCAAATCCAGTTCTTACTTGACCCAGGATCCTCTACTCATGACCTCTTCCCTCCTCTGAACCCCCATCCCTCTTCCTCTCCTGCTCCTTGAGCCCCAAAGATTCCAGGACGCCAGTGTGAAATAAGTTGGGTTCCTTTTATTTCCAGGGCACTGAGCCTGTGGCGGGCGGGCACCCCTGCCTGCTTGCCTGGCTTGCCTTGTTAAT
Organism: Muscardinus avellanarius; assembly: GCF_963383645.1. Taxonomy (NCBI): domain Eukaryota; kingdom Metazoa; phylum Chordata; class Mammalia; order Rodentia; family Gliridae; genus Muscardinus; species Muscardinus avellanarius. Next base: position 45,182,282 of record NC_137802.1, on the reverse strand, counting down.
TGCGGCGGCGACATTTGGCCACCCTGCGAGCCCCCTTGTAAAGCCGCTTGTGGCCCCCTCTAGAGCCCAGTTGTGACCTGCGTTGCCCAGGCCGACGCTGTCCTGACCGGCGCCTCCTGGCCAGGCGCCGCTGCCGTTGTTTCTTGGCCTTGAGCTTGGCCTTGGAGGCTTGGTTCTTGCCCAGGCGGAAGGAGCCCGAGGCCCCCCTGCCGGTCACCTGCTTGAGCATGCCTTTGTCCACCAGCTTCTTGAGCACGTGCTTGAAGCGCCAGGTGTTGTGGGTCAGGTCGTAGCCAGTGGTGGTCACAGCCTTCTTCAGGGCAGCCAGGGACACGTGGCTGCGTCCTCCCTTTTCAGCCACAGCCCTCAGAATCACCTTGGACATGCTGGGCTTCCGGTGGGTTTGGGGGGATGGGCGGTGCCAAGTCTCACTCTTGCTGGAGGTCCCAGCTGTGCTGGCCTGCCGGCCTCCACCCGCGGTGGGGCTGGAGGCCAAGGGTGTGGATGGGGATGGCATCGAAGCGTCTTTCTGCATCTCTTCCTGGGGTGGCTGAAGGGAGCTAGGTGTGAGGACCTCCAGGGTGACGGCTGGGAGTCTCCACTGGGGCGTTCTCAGTGGCCGGGGAGCTGCGTCCTGCCTCCTGTTTCCCTCAGGGGCTTCCTTGCAGGGCTGTGGCCTACACCTTCCCCTGGGTGGCCAGTGGGAGGACCGCCAAGAGTGACCACCCACACTTGGCCTCAGCAGACTTGCGCCGTGGGCTGGGGTGGTGGTGAGTTTATCTCTGCGGTGACCTCAGTGGGGAATTGTGAGGACACCGGAATCCTGTGGGCCTCACAGTGGCCCCATTGTTCCTCCAGGGAGGGGCAGACAGGTGGCCCCTGATGGTGTGGGCATCTGATCTGCCAGGTGCTCTGTGGAGAAGGGCTGTGGCTGTATGGGACAGATAGTTGGGCCCATGTGGGTGTGCACACATGTGTGCACATTTCAGGGTGTTCAGATCCCTCGGTTTTGGGGTGTGTGTGTGTGTGTGTGTGTGTGTGTGTGCTACTGGAGGTTGAGCCCACGGGTATTTTACCTCTGAGCTACACCCCCAGCCCTATTTTTTATTCCATTTTTTTTGTGTGTGGTACTGGGGGTGGAACCCAGGGGCTTTTCTATCTCCGGGCTATACTCCCACTCCTATTTTATACTTTATTTGAAAACAGGGTCTCACTGAGTTGCTGAGAGCCTCACTCAGTAGCTGAGGCTGGCTTTGAACCTGTGCGATCCTCCTGTCTCAGCCTCCCAAGCGTTGGGATTACAAGCGTGCACCACCACGCCCGACTTTTATTCCTTATTCTGAAACAACAGGATCTCATTAAGTTGGAGAGGGCCTAAGTGAGTCTGGCTACAAACCTGTGATCCTCCTGTGTCAGCCTCCCAAGTCCCCTAGCCCTATTTTATTTTTATTTTTGAAACAATCTCACTAGATTGATGAGAGTCTCACTACTTGTTGAGACTGTTCTTGAACTTGTAATCCTCCTGTCTCAGCCAAGTCCTGGGATTACAGGTATACACCACCATGCCCGGCTTGTGTCAAATTTGATCAGTTTTATCAACCACCATGGCTTTTCTCTTGCGACCAGTATTTTTAACCACTTTCAGCTTTCTTGGGTCCATTTTGTAGCTCTGATGTTCACAGGAAAATCAGCTTCCCCCATCAATTTAGAATCAATAATTTTACCATGTGTGATATTAGCCTTTATTGGTTAGGGTTTTGTATTGATTGACTTCTACAAATTAAAATTTTCTTATTTGTTCAAGTCTGCTTGTTTTTAAACTGGTACTTGGGATTGAACCCAGGAGTGCTGTCCCTAAGTTATACCCCAGCCCTTTTTTTTTTATTTTGAAACAGACCCTCGCTAGGTTGCTAAGGGTCTCACTAAGTTGCTAGCCTTGAACCTGCAATCCTCCTGTCTCAGTACCGGGATTATAGGTGTGCACCACCACACCCGGCTAAAAACGTCTGCCATTTTTCAGATTATCTGCATGCTGTGATTCTGCTGTCCATTTTTCTCTTGTATAGAATTTTACTGGCACAAAGTCCTCTGGGCCCCAATGACATTGTCCTGTGGGTTTGTGGGCCAGAGGCCAAGCATGCAGGGTGGCTCATCAATGGTAGAATAGATGGGTAAGACCTCAGGCTACACACGTGTGCATGTGTGTGTGCAAGAATGCCTGCCTGTACATCCTCTGTTTTGATGCTGATATAGAGGGCCTGTGCGGGAAGGAACCAAGGGGCCTGGCGTTTGCTATTGCTAAACACAACAACAACAACAACAACAACAACAAACTCCAGAGTATTTTTTCCACCTATGTGGTATTGCCAGGAAAATGAGACCCAGATGTAGGGCCAGGGGTGGCAGGGGACCATTGACTTAAGCCCCTCGCTCTCCCCTGCCTTTGGTGATGACTCCCTTCTTCCCCGTGACCAAGTCCTTTTCCCCTGAAGGAGTGGCCCATTCCGCGCGAGGTGGCACAGCTTTCTGTAGTCTCACCTCTCAGACCCTAACTGGGGCTGTGTCCACTGACCGAGATGGACACAGATGGAAACCGCTTTCTCCATCTGATCAATAACTGAGTGGCAAGTGGGGTTGCGGTTGCTTCAGCCTGCCAAAGCCCCAGCCTCTCGAGGAAACGAATTCTTGTTTACAATAAAAACTCACTGATCTGACCTGAAAACCAGGTGGCCTGGGCCAACAAATAAGGGGGCTTGGAAACACCGTCCCTTGGAGGCCAGGTTCATTAGTAGACTTGCTATAGTCAAATAACACCGATGATGATGTAGTAACTGAAGGCTTCCTGTAACAGTAGCTGCCCCAGGAGCAGTGGCACACTCCTGTAATTCCAGGACTTGGGAGGCAGAAACAGGAGGATTGTGGGTTCAAGGCCAGCCTCAGCAACTTAGTGAGACACTGTTTCAAAATTAATAGCCGGATGTGCACACTTGTAATCCCAGTACTTGGGAGGCTGAGACAGGAGGATCACAGGTTCGAGGACAGTCTCTGCTAGTTAGTGAGGCCCTCTCCAATTTAGTGAGACCCTGTTTCAAAACAAAAAAGAAAAGCCAGGCGTGATGGTGTAGGCTTATAATCCCAGCATTTGGGAGGCTGAGACTGGAGGATCACAGTTCACAGCCAGCCTCAGCTACTTAGTGAGGCCCTTGGCAACTCGGTGAGACCCTGTTTCAAAATAAAGAATAAAAAATAGGGCTGGGGGTGTAGCTAGAAGGTAGAATGCCCCTGGGGTTCCATCCCTGGTACCACCAAAAAATAAAATAAACACATAAATAAATAAATAAACAAATAAATAAATAATAGGTAAATAAATCAGTAAAGGTCTGGGGTGTAGCTTGGAGACAGAATGCCCCTAGACTTAATCCTGAATACTAAAATAGTAGCTACTGCTGAGTGTGGTGGCACACACCTGTAATTTCAGTAATTGGGAGGCTGAGACAAGAGGATGGCAGGTTCAAAGCCAGCCTCTGCAACTTAGTGAGACTGTGTTTCCAAATAAGAAATAAAATAGGACTGGGGGTATAGCTCAGAGGTTGAGTGCCTCTGGGTTCAGTCCCCGGCACACACACACACACACACACACACACACACACACACACACACACACACTGCTGGCTGCAAGCTTGACCAGAATATGATAGCCTGAGTACTTTTCCTAGACTAACTCAATTCATATAACTGCATTACAGGGGAGGAAGCTGAGACACAGAGAGGGTAAGTAATTTGCCCAGCGTCACACAGCAGTAAGCAGTGGAACCCACATTCAAACCCAAAGCAAATCCTTATGCTTGATTCTTGTGCAATTCTGTTTCTTAGAATGAGCTGCAGCAGAACGGGAGTCCTTACGGATGGCCGATGAGAATAAGGCTGAGCCTTCTGAGGAGAACCTGGAGCTAGAGCCCAGGAAGGACTTTCCCACAGGCATAGCCACTCAGTGCTGCTGGGGTTTATAGCCCACTGAGGGTGGGGTCCTGTGCCAGGCCTCAAGGAGCCCTGGTCTGAAATAGACACAGGGAGACCAGAGTCAGTGCTGAGGAAGGCTGGAGTTGGGCTGCGGTGGGGGTCAGAGTGCAAAGCAGGCTCAGCCTGCTCTGCGCAGCCATCTGAGGAGATGTCCAAGGCTCAGCAGGCCATGGAGGGGGTGCTTCTGGAAGGGGAGACAGCCTGGGGAAAAGCCAGGAGGTGAGAGAAGGGAGAGGAGTGATGCCCAGCCTTTGGAGTTAGTATTGAGAGAGGGAGCTGAGAGCTGGAAGGGACGTAGAGGGGTCATCAGAATATCAAAATAGCATGTAAGATGGGCATGGCGATGCACGCCTGTAATCCCAGGACTTGGGAGGCTGAGACAGGAAGATTGCAGGTCTGAGGCCAACCTCAGCAATTTAGCAAGACTCTCCACAACATTTCCAGACCCTGTTTCAAAAAATAAAAAAGGTTGAGCCGGGTGTGGTGGCGCGCGCTTGTAATCCCAGCATTTGGGAGGCTGAGACTGGAGGATCGTGGTTCGCAGACAGCCTCAGCTACTTAGTGAGGCCCTCTGCAACTCAGTGAGACCCTGTTTCAAAAATAAAGAATAAAAAATTGGGCAGGTGGTGTAGCTCGGAGGTCATATGCCTCTGGGTTCCATCCCCAGACCCGCAAAAATAAATAAATAAATAAATAAATAAATAAATAAATAATAAAAAAGGTTGAGAGTGCAGTTTGGAGGTAGAATGTTCTTGGATTCAATCTCCAGTATCCTGTCCCCGCAAAGAGAACACAATACAATACAATACAATGATCAGAATATAAAGCCCAGAAAACAGCAGATACTGTGGGTATCTGCTCATGTCCTACTATCTCATGAGCGTTTACCCCACGCTGACCCCTGTTCTAGACACCACGCTACATTTCTTCATTTACTCTGTATAGTAATCTAGGAGGCAGGCATTATCATCCCCATTTCACAGCTGAAGAAACGAATGCCCAGCGTGGTTAAGCAACTTGCCAAGTCAATGTGCAGCTTTGAACACAGATGTCTCTTCCGGAGCCCACGCCTTTGAGTCTACCCCTGCAGAAGGGCGGGGCAGGCTGCAGGTGGCAGGCTGCACCCTGGAGTCCAATTCCAAGCGCTGATGCCTCCCTGCTCTGCGTCTCCAGCATCCAGATGTTCCACCACTGCACCATCCGCGGAAACTCAGAGGAGCTGCGGCAGATGGCTGCCAGCCGAGAGGTGCCCCGGCCTCTCTCCACTCTGCCCATGTTCAACGTGCGCACGGGTGAACGGCTACCTCCCCGCGTGGACAGCGCCCAGGTGCCCCTCATCCTGGACCAGCACTGAGGGCCCTGCCAGGTGAGTCCAGCTGGGCAGTGCCAGACCCATTTCTGGAAAGAAGACAGCTTCTGTCTGAAGGCTGGGGCAGGTGGCGAGATCGGGGGAGGTTGGGGCAGGTGGCGTATAGACCTGCCTGCTCCCAGGAGGTAGCTGTGTGTGGGGACGCTCAGCTCACCCAGCCAAGGTTGCTCTATGTCTCCTACTGCCAAATTCTCGGGATCAGAGTTTTAAGGTGGGGCAGGGGTAGGAAAACCAGGTCTAGCCCTCAGCATCCCTCTGTCTCCCTTATGCTCCAGTTCCAGCCCTGGTCTCTTTCTCCAGTCAAATTGCTGTGGACTCAGGACCACATCCCACCAGCTGATTCTGGCTTCTGGTCCAATCAGACCCCAGGCTCTGAACAAGCAGAGAGATGATATGGGGAAGGGTGAGGGACCCTCAGAATAAAATACTTGCCGTTCCGCTCATCTGTTGTCCCCAGCGCCTTCCTCTCTCCTGGCAGCCTCCCCCGCAGCCCTCTCTGTCTCTATCTCCCTCTCCGCCTGCTGGGAGTCCCCCGAGGTTGCCAGGGGCTGTCATCCTGCTCTTTGGACTCTTGGCATTTTGCTGTTTTCTCAAATTTTCTGAAAGAGGCAAGGCAGCCCTCATAGGAACCTGATGACAAGGATTATTGGATCATTGTCCCCATTTTATAAATATATATATGTCCCCATAAATAAATAAATATATATTTATTTATTTATTATTATTATTTTTTGGTGGTACTGGGGTTCCTGGAAGCCCTTCTACCTCCAGGCTACACTCCCAGACCTATTTTTACATTTTTATTTGGAAACAGGGTCTCCTAAGCCAGCACGCGCGGCTGGCTTCGAACCCGCGCGATCCTCCTGTCTCTGCCTCCCAAGCGCGGGGATTACAAGCGTGCGCCACCATGCCCGGCTCTATTTTATATTTTATTTGGAAACAGGGTCTCAAAAAATTGCTGAGAGCCCCCTAAATAGCTGAGGCTGGCTTTGAACCTGCACAGTCCTCCTGTCTCAGCCTCCCAAGTGCTGGGATTACAAGTGTGCACACCATGCCTGGCTTCTGGAGACTTGAGGGGTTTGCAAAGCAAGAGATCCATGCCCGTCCCTGGAGATTTAGTTCACACCTGTCTTAAGGCCCCAGTGGGAGAGTCCTTTGTACACTGTGTTGGGAGAGAAGCCAATCTAGATTTGGAGAGAGGTTGGAAGGCTCCAGGGCTCCCCTCCTGGTGGCTCCTCCAGAGACAGGGCAAGGTCCAGATAATCTGCACAGCCTAGAATGACTGCCACCCCAAGTGTGGCCGGCGTGGCTTGTCCCCTGAGCCCAGGAGAGCCCACCTGGCTGTGCAGAAGCCTGAAGCTGTTTTCCAAGGTGACTACCACCAAAGTGGGCCAGCTGTGGCCCTGCTCACTGGCACCAGCACAGCCTCAGGCTCACATTTGATCACTCCCATGCAAGGACAGGCCGGAGACTAAACCTCAGAGGAGGCCCGGATAAAGGAGGAACAGCAGAAGAGTAAGCACACCCAGCTCAGGCCCATCCTAGGTGGCGATTCTGAGAGAATCCAAACAAGGGCTGGCACCGGCCACCCTGGCCCTCTTCATCCCTTCTCCATTGCTAGGAGCCTCCAGCACTCCCCACCGCCGCAGCATTGTCTCTGACTTAATAGCGTGTCCTCAGACAGGCCCTCACTGGGTCCTCCCTGGCCCAGGGCCTCCAGGGTCTCTTCACAGCCCTCTTCACTTTCTGAGAGCTGCTATGCGGGCTCACTGCTTCCTAGTCCTCTTCCCACACTAGAATATGGGACTGGCAGCCTGCAGGGAGGTGCAGTTCGCACAGAAGCCGCTCTGGAAAACTATTTGAATGGAATCCTGCTTCTGTCTGGGTTTGCTCAGATTTACTTCCTTCCTCCCCTCCCCTCCCCTCCCCTCCCCTCCCCTCCCCCCTCCCCCCTCCCCTCCCCTCCCCTCCCCCTCTCTCTCTCTCTCTCTCTCTCTCTCTCTCTCTCTCTCTCTCTCTTGTGGTACTGAGTATTGAACTAAGGGATATTCCTCCGAGCTATACCCCATCCTTATTTTATGTTTTATTTTGAAACAGGGTCTCATGAAGTTGCAGAGGGCCTCACTAAGTTGCTAAGGCTGGCTGCAAACTTGGGCTTCTCCTGCCTCAGCCTCCCAAGTACTGGGATTATAAGTGTGTGCCACCACGCCTGGCTGCTCAGAGTTCTTAAGGTAGTTGTTCCTCCTCTCTGCAGAGCAAGGTAATTGCTAAAGTCTCTATCACTGTTTTTATTTTTTCGGCACTGGGGATGGAACCCAGGGGCATTCTACCTCTGAGCTACACCCCCAGCCCTACTTATTTATTTATTTATTTATTTATTTATTTATTTATTTATTTATTTATTTAATGGTGGTAAAACCCTTCTACCTCCGGGCTATACTCCCAGACCTATTTTTATATATTTTGGTTTGGAAACAGGGTCTCTTAAACCAGCAAGGCTGGCTTCAAACCTGCGCAATCCTCCTATCTCCTCCTCCCAAGCGCAGGGATTACAAGCGTGCCCCACCACGCCCGGTGTATTCTTTTTATTTTGAAACCGGGTCTCACAGAGTCACAAAGCGCATCACTAAGTAGCTGAGGCTGTCCGTGAACTGCGATTCTCTGGTCTCAGCCTCCTGAATGCTGGGATTACAAGCGCCACCATGGCCGGCTTCTATCGCTATTTCCTCCTCCCTGTCCCCATTGGGTGGCCTGTACCCACTAACTAGTTAGCTGATGTCCCGACTTTGAGCCGTGTGCATTCCTTGCAGCTGAAGAAGGCACTGTGCTGACATGGCGTTACACGCTCCATGAACACCTGTTGAAGGAACAGCCGTAGGTGTTCAGCTCCTAACCAAAGGGACCCTTTGTCCGGTGGGTGCCCCTGACTTCCCATTTGCTGTCTCCTTCGCCCTGGGCCCACCATCTGCCGGAGACATAGGCACTGCACAGCCTGCTGTTGGGCTGGCTTTCTCCATCCCCAGACCTTGAGGAGGGGGCTGCAGACTCTTGTGTCACGTCTAGCCCATGCATCCAGGCAGCCCTTGGGCCTCCTTCCTGTGTTCTTCCTGTGCTGGCCTGGATGGGAGCGCACCAGGCCAGCTCCTCCCTCCCTCCGCTTCCTGGCCTCGCCTTGAGGTCTTGGCAGCACTTTCTTCCCTGCTCAGCTCCAAGGAGCACACGGGAGCCTGGCCGCCTGCCTGGGAGGAAGTGGCCTAGACAAGTAGCCGGGAGGATGGCGTGACTGCCGAGGACACCGAGCCCTGCCAGGGCACACACACGCAAACGCCTAGCTGCCCAGGAGCTCGTGGGGAGGACACAGACACACTCAGTGTGGCTCCACTCACAGAAGGGCGAGGTCCCACTCAGCAATCACTCTCCACTGCCCGCAAGCCCTGAAAGAGAGCGGCAGCCGCCCTTCGACCCCCAAGACCTCCATCCCAAGGCATTGCTGGATTCTGTTCCACCCAGTCTCCCGCAGGCCCACTGAGGGCTCCACCTATGTAGGCCTCCATTGTCACCCTAAACACAGCCCCCACGTGGCCTGGCTCTCCAGACATTCCTCACCACCTTCAATCAGTGAAACCCAGGGCCACCAGGCACCGCCCACAGCAGGCCTCAGCCCCCAGCCCCCAAGGCACATTTCCCCAGCAGGACTCCATCAGGGTCCTGCCACACCGCAGCTGCCAAACCTGTTGGTTTGCTCATAAAATGATAATCACACCTGCCTTGGGGGCTGTTGCAAGAATTCTGGAGGCCCTGGACAGGGATCTTACTGTATCCCCAAAGCCAGAGGTCCTGGGGTCTCCCTGCCCCTCAGATCTAGAGCTGTTTCTTTTCTTTTTCTTTCTTTCTTTTTTTTGTTTTTTGTTTTTGTTTTGTGGTACTGGGGGTGGAACCCAGGGGCTTTTCTACCTCTGGGCTATACTCCCAGACCTATTTTACATTTTATTTGGAAACAGAGTCTCCCTAAGTTGCTGGGAGCCTCACTAAGTAGGTGAGGCTGGCTTCGAACCTGTGTGATCCTTCTGTCTCAGCCTCCCAAACTTGGGGATTACAAGCGTGCGCCACCACGCCCGGCTATGAGCTCTGTTTCTATCTATGCCTTCTGAAAAGTTAGTTTCTCCCTGTGGATTTAGGGTGGAGGCTTCGAGTCTATGTTCCTTAGTGCAGAACTGCTGCGTGGTGGTGATCTGCCCAGCTTGGCGGCCACCGAGCACGTGACCACTTGACTGCTCCAAATTGAGGGGTGAGCCGGGCGTGGTGGCGCACGCTTGTAATCCCCGCGCTTGGGAGGCAGAGACAGGAGGATCCCGCAGGTTCGAAGCCAGCCGCGCGCACTGGCTTAGGAGACCCTGTTTCCAAATAAAAATGTAAAAATAGGTCTGGGAGTGTAGCCCGGAGATAGAAGGGCTTCCAGGAACCCCAGTACCACCAAAAAAAATAAATAAATAAAAATTGAGGGGTGCTGTAAGTGCAAGGATGAAATGATATCAGGTTGAATAAAATACATTATTTGTATTCGTTTTAGCCGGGCATGATGGTGCATGCCTGTAATCCCCGTACTTGAGAGGCTCAGACAGAAGGATCACAGGTTCCAGGACAGCCTCAGCAACTCAGCGAGATTCTCATCAACCTAGTGAGAACCTGTTTCAAAATAAAAATAAAATAGAGCTGGGGGTGTAGCTTGGAGGTAGAATGCCTTTGTAGTCAATCCGCAGAAGCACAATAAATAAATAAATAAACAAACAAACAAAAATAGGGCTGGAGAGTATAACTTGGAGGTAGAATGCTCTGGGTTTAATTTCCAGTACCTCACACACAAAAATAAATAAATAAATAAATTTTGCTGATTTCTTTTTAATTTTTAAAATGGCTGTTAGAAAATTAAAAATTAAGGCCGGGCGTGGTGGTGCGTGCTTGTAATGCCCAGCTCTCAAGACCCTTTTTCTCCTTCCTTCCCTCCTTCCTTCCCTCCTTCCTTCCTTCCTTCCTTCCTTCCTTCCTTCCTTCCTTCCTTCCTTTCTTTTTGTGGTACTGGGGATGGAACCCAGGGGCATTTGGGAGGCTGAGACAGGAGGATTGGTGTTCTCAGCCAGCCTCAGCTACTTAGCGAGATCCTTTGCAACTCAGTGAGACCCTGTTTCAAAATAAAGAATAAAAAATAGGTCTGGGGGTGTAGCTCAGAAGTAGAATGCTCCTGGATTCCATCCCCGGTACCACACACAAAAAATTTAAAAATTAGCTCTAGGCATTGTACCCCCTATCTGGTACTTGGAAGGCTGAAATACAGGTTCAAGGACAGCCAAAGTAATTTAGCAAGACCCTTTCTCCCCCCCCCCCTCTCTCTCTCTCTCTCTCTCTCTCTCTCTCTCTCTCTCTCCTCTCTCTCTCTCTCGATACTGGAGACTGGAGATTGAACTCAGGCATTTTACTCCAAGCTACACTCCCAGCCTGATTTTATTTCTTATTTACAAACAGGGTCTCAGTAGGTTGCTGAGAGCCTCACTAAGTTGCTGAGGCTGTCTTTGAACCTATGATTCTCCTGTCTCAGCCTCCCAAGCACTGGGATTACAAGTGTGTGCCACCATGCCCAACTTTCAAGATCCTTTTCTTCTCCCTCCCTCCCTCCCTTCCTTCCTTTCTTTTTGTGGTACTGGGGATGGAACCCAGGGGCATTCTACTTCTCTCAGTGCTGGGACTTCAAGGCGATCCTCCTCCCACACCCACACTCTCCTCCCTGGCAATGCCCTGTCCATCCTATTCATGATGAAGACCCTCCTAAGCCCATAGATATGTCCCAAATGCCTTTATCCACACCTTCTCACAACTCACACAACTCCCCTGCCCCATGTGTGAGTAAGCTGTCCTCATAGTGTACAGACCCCCCCACCCCACACACTCCCAACACACACGTGTGGGGCCCCTGTGAACAGGGCACGGGTGGTGGGTACGGAGTGAGATCTAGTCTCATCCACATGGCACCCAGCAGGAGACCCCGTGAGGCCCACTCAGACGGCCTCACTCCCTCGCACACCATGGCACAGGCCTCCCGTGTGGGTGCCGACTTTGTGCACAGCCCACATTCTCCCACTCACACCCTCACCTGCTCCAGACAGCTCCATTTGCCCAGGGAAGTCTTGGGTGCACCTGGGAAGCTGAGGGTTAAGAAACTGGAGGGGGGGAAAAAAAGAGGGAAAACGCACCATATTCTGGTGAAAGAAAATCCTGCCAGGAGACGGATGGGCTCAGGCCCCCAGAAAGACATGGGATTCCAAGAGCAGCAAAAGTAAAAAAAAAAATTAAAAAAAATTTAAAAAAAATAAAAGAAAGAAAATAAAAGAAATATCCAAGTGAATTCTCCTCCCTTTCTTGAATTTTCCATCTGGGTATGACCAAAAAAATTAGTCATAGAAACTTAGTCTTTCTGTCCACACAGAAGATGAAGGTGAGCCCACGGAGCAGCACTGGAACAGCAGGCGCCGAGCCACCTCACAGGGGACAGTGAGGGTCTCAGGGACAGGGTCTGGTGGCTGTATTTAGGGCAGCTGTGATGTCAGCGGAAAGGAGGGTTTGGGTTGGGAGTGTGGTACAATGGTCCCATTGTCCCCCTCCCCTCCAGTCCTGGACACACGCTGAAACCACACACCGGCTTCAAGCCACGTGACACAGACCCGGGGCACTCAGCAGGGCCTGCCGCCTCTGCAGCCCTGACACAAGTGCTGTGCCCACAAACCTGCACACACGCGTGCGCACACAGTCACAGACTCACATGCATGGAGTGAGAGGCAGAGGCTTGGAGCTAGGGTAGCCGCTAACCCACGAGCACCTATTAAAATGAATCACAACTAGTGAAAGTAAGAATTGCAGCCCTCAGTCACACCAGCCACTTTTCAAATGCTCGGCAGCAGCCGGGCATGGTGGCATATGCCTGTCATCCCAGTACATGGGAGGCTGAGATAGGAGGACCGCAGACTCAAAGCCAGACTGAGCAAGTTAGCAAGGACCTCAACAACTTAGTGAGACTCTGTTTCAAACTAAAGAATAAAAATAGGGCTGGGAGTGAAGTTCAGAGGTAAAATGCCCCTGGATTCAATCCCCAGTCTCTACACACACACACACACACACACACACACACACACACACACACGCACACACACGCACGCACACGCACATGCACTCAGTAGCCACAGGCAGATAGCAGCTGTTCTACAAGACAGCCCTGAGGACCCACTGGGCATTGCAGAAGGTGCTGGCCCGGGGCTGCCATCGCTGTCTGCCCCCTCCCCGCGATAGCTGCCTTTCATTTGTTTTTCCTCTCTCACCTGTGAGAGGCACAGGCGCACACAGCTCACACTCACTTAAGGGATGGCCTCTCTGGCTCACTTTCTTGTCTCCCCCAGTATCTCACAGCCTGCGCTCAGGGCACCTGGCCTCTGGCCTAGAGCATGGTGGCCTTTGACCACATGGGCATGACGGCAGTCTCTAGGATGGAGGGCTGAGTGCTGGGAGCTCAGAGGGCTGAGTGCAGCCTGGGGTGGACAGGGGGAAGGCACATTGTTATTTGGATCCGAACCTAGCCTGACAGGTGGGGTGAGCGAAGAGAGAGAATGTCATGTCAGGCACTAGAAGAGGACAGAGGAGGAAGTGGGTTGTGCAAGTGGGAGTCGCAGTCACCCCTTTGGGCTGGTGTGACAGATGTAGGCTGTGGAGGGGACAGTGAGCCTGGGCAGGATAGAGGCTTGGATGGTGAGTTCATGGGGGCAGATGGGGATGGGGCCTAGTCAGCAAGAGTCCTGGGGACCAGAGGTCCAGGTCGAGGGGGGTTACCTGGGCAGGGTGTCAGGAAGGCAGACATCACCAAGCAACCAGTGCATTGGTCAGCTGATTAATAGGTACCAGGAAGCTTCGGATAATTGGCATGTGAACAAGTCTTTGTTTATATGGCATAATTTCTCATCCTCTCTAGACTAATTTTTTTACACTGTTCTACAATGGTAGAAGTGCTAATGATGTACTATTAAAAGCCACAATTGCCGGGCCTGGTGGCGCACGCTTGTAATCCCCGCGCTTGGGAGGCAGAGACAGGAGGATCGCGCAGGTTCGAAGCCAGCTGCGCGCGCTGGCTTAGGAGACCCTGTTTCCAAATGAAAATGTAAAAATAGGTCTGGGAGTGTAGCCCGGAGGTAGAAGGGCTTCCAGGAACCCCAGTACCACCAAAAAAAAAAAAAAAGCCACAATTAAGAGTCATGAATACTCAGTGACAGAGTGTCAGCATTGCTGATGAATGCCTCTGTAGACCTGTCCAGCGACACAGGCCACAGGCTTCTCCTTCCTTGAAGTTTGGGCCCTGAGATGCCATGGAGGCGGGTGTAGCTGTCATCTGCCATGTCCTCATCTCTGGGCCCCTGGTTTGCTCCAGGCTTCTAACTTTCTGGAGTCTTTGCCCCCCACTGACCATACACCCCACTGTCCTCCACTGTCCCCCACTGACCATACCCCACTCCCTGAGATGGGAGAGGCTACCAGGCATCCTTCCCCCAGGCCCTCAGAGGGGGAGGGGAAAGAGAAGCGAGGGAGAAGAAGGCAGAAGAGGAAGAAAGAATTTGGGAAAAGAAAAAATGGAAAGAGAAAGAAGTGGGCGGGAGGTGGCGGCAAGTGCACTGTGGCTGCTGGCCGCCTAGGTGAGCAGAGAATCAAGAGGACCACAAGTTCTCTGTGGGCTGGGCCACTGTCCCCCTGCTAGCATCATGCTCTCCAAGGCCCCAGGACACTCTCTGAGCTGGGAGCACTCCTTCCTCAGGTGTCCTCCCAGGCGCAGCAGACCCCTTCTCACGCCGCACTGTGTGCTCCTTGGGGTAAAGAGGGAATAGGGACTAGATGTCTTTTCTAAGTTTGTCCAGGGAAAAGCATTGCAGAGGGATCCCAGGTCCTCCTTACCAGCCCAATGTCCCTTCACCCCCTCCCTGGGACCCATGAACAGCACCTCCCTCAGCCCAGGGTGTCCCCAGCATGGAGGGTTAGTGGTGTGGATGGGAGGCGGGTTTGAAGTTTTTGGCAACCTGGTATCCAAAGAAAGTTTGCTTCTGTGTGTGTGTGTGTGTGTGTGTGTACACACACGCGCACATAAACTACCTGTACGGCATTGCAGAGAAGAATAGAAATTGAAAACATGCAAGGATTTCAAGAGAGAGAAAAATGAAAGAGGAAAGATAGAGGGGAAAGAAAAACGGGGGAGCAAGAAGAGGATCTCGCTAAGAGTGGGCAGGGGAGCCAGGGCAGGGATGGAAGGCGAGCCCACCCACCCAACAGCCCCCTCCCAGGCTTTCCCCTCCCCCAACTCCCAGGGAGGAAATTAGGAGGCCACTGCAGATGCGTTTGGGTCATTTCCACATGCTTTATTCCAGCAATCAAAATAATTAAAAACATCTCAAATTATTATACACATACAAAATAGGTACAGAGTCTTTTGCTCCCTTCCACCCCGTGGGGAAAATTGCTTTGTGCTTTGGAAAATTGTGCTCTGAAATCTGATGCAGGACAGACCAGGAGTTAGGCAGGAGGATGGGATGCAGCTGCAGGAGGGGAGGTTTTCAGAGGAGAGAGAGGTCAGAGACCGACAGGCCCAGAAGCCAGAGGGTGGAGAAAGGGTGGAAAGGGAGCCGGCTAGGGCCCAGCACCCCTCCCCCCCCAAGTTAAATAGCACCGTTAGAAAAAAATTCACAGGAGTCCCCATCCATTAAAAAGAACAAGAAAAAAAAAAAAAAAAAGGAAAGAATGAAAAAAAAAACAAAGAATAAAAAAAGACTTTGAACAAAAAGGAATGTTTGCTGGCCTAGGGGGGCATCTCAACTTCTATAGCACCAGAGATTCCTTCCCCACCCCACCCCATCACACAGATGTAGCACCTTTGATATAAAATGGGGAGCTGCTGCCACCCTGCCCCATCCCGCCCCCACACAGTTGCCCCGGTGACACACGAAGACAAGAACGAGGTAGTCTTTCAGCAACACAGTTACACAAGGAACAGAACAATCTCTCCCTCCCAGCCCTGCGCAGGCACGCATGCGTGGGGTTTGGCACCGGTGATGTTTTCGCTCTGCTGTGGCCCTGCCTGACTCTCCTCCAAGCCCAGGGAGAGGTGGGGGCTCCCCTGGCATGGCCCCCTCAAAAATGAAGTAGGTGAGTGTGTTGCAGAGGCCATGGGATGCCAGAGGGCAAGGCTCCTTGGCAGTCTGAGAACCCCGGGTCCCCCAGGGTTTGGGGGTGCTGGGTGAAGGAGTGGCCGGGGTTGGGGCCACTTGGGTGTTTGGGCATTGCCTTTGGTTGGTGGGCAGACAATGCATTGTTTTCTGTGTCTTTTGGGGAGACCTGAATTTAGGGAGCAGTGGAAGAGAGGCCCCAAGAGGGGGTGTAGAAAGGAGCAGAAAGGGCAGCATTGGGGTATCATAAGCCCAATGGGCAGAAAAGGACTTACCCCCACATGGGTCTTCAAGCAAGTGGACCAAGCTTCCTTTTTTAAAAAGTTATTTATTTATTCTTTTTTTTTTTTTTTTTTTTTTGGTAAGGTTGAATGCACTTTTGGTTTTTTGGCCATGTTCAGTTGGTCAGAGATTAAAAAAAAAAAACTAAGTTTGAGAGATGAATGAAAAGGAAAAAAATATTCTCCAAAGTCCATGTGAAATTGTCTCCCAATTTTTGGCTTTTTGGGGGAATCAGTTTGGGTTGTTTGTCTGTTTCCGGGATGGGAGGACCGTGGGCCGGGTGGGAGGGAGCCAGGTTGGAGTGGAGAGAGTTTACACGAAGCAGACAGGGCCAATGTCGATGCCGAATTCCTGGTCTGGGGCGCCAATGTCCAAGGGGGCCACATCGATGATGGGCAGGCGGGAGGTCTTGGTGGTTTTGTATTCAATGACTGTCTTGCCCCAGGCTCCGGTGTGACTCTGGGGGGAGGGGAGTCAGTGAGTCATTACCATGGGGGTGATGAGGGGGTAAGGAGAACAGAGGCCTGCCCCAGTAGCCAAAGCCCAGGGAGGCAGGCCCAGGGGAGGGGGGGGACTCACCGTGCAGCCATCGTGGATGGTGCTGTAGGTGAAGCGGCTGTTGCCCTCGGCCCGGAGCTCGATCTCGTTGGAGCCCTGGAGGAGCAGGGACTTCTTGAGGTTGCCAGTTTGCTGGTCCATGTAGGCCACGCTGTTCTTGCAGTGGTAGGTGATGTTCTGGGAGGCCTCGGTGGACATCAGGCGCAGGAAGGTGAGTTGGATAGCCACGTCGGCAGGGTCGGAGCCCTCACTGCCATACTCGAACTGCAGGGGTGGGAAACAGTCTGGGGTGAGTGGTCACTGGAGTCATCTAGTCCCGGCCTTCCTGCCAAAGTCCTTGGGGAACATTCCCAGTTGGTACTACAGTTTGAATTCAGGGTAATTCTACCTCTGAGCTATGACCTCAGACTGATTTTATTTTTTAGTTTGAAACAGGGTCTCACAAAGTTCCTGGGGCAAGCCTTGAACCCGCGATTCTCTTGTCTCAGCCTCCCAAGTACTGGGATTACAGGCATGCACCACTACGCCCGGCCCCAACTACCTTTTACGTCAGGAGGGGGGCATCACTTACCCACAGGTACCTTGTATCTGAGCCACTATCAAGGACCTGGGACTCCTGCCTCCCAGCCCAGCCCCGTCGCTCCCGCTCAACAGAGACCTAGTGCACTCCAGGACTTCTGAGCCATCAGAGTGCTGAGCTAGCCCTCTTTCTGAAAGGGCTCTGGGGTCCAGCTCACGCACCTGGAATCCTCCGGTCATGCTCTCGCCGAACCAGACGTGCCTCTTGTCCTTGGGGTTCTTGCTGATGTACCAGTTCTTCTGGGCCACGCTGGGCTGAGTGGGGTACACACAGGTCTCACCAGTTTCCATGTTGCAGAAGACCTTGATTGCATCCAAGTTGCAGCCCTGGTTGGGGTCAATCCAGTACTCTCCTGCGGTGGGGCAGAACCAGGTGGTCAGGGGAGGTGGGCGTCAGGCGCCAGACGGGAGGTGGGGTGCACGAGGCGGTGTGAGTTCACTGGCATGGCAAGGCGGGGCAGCCAGGGCAGGCCCTCACCGCTCTTCCAGTCAGAGTGGCACATCTTGAGGTCTCGGCAGGTGCGGGCGGGGTTCTTGCGGCTGCCTTCGGGGCTGCGGATGTTCTCGATCTGCTGGGTCAGGCTCTTGAGGGTGGTGTCCACCTCGAGGTCACGGTCACGAACCACGTTGGCATCATCAGCCCGGTAGTAGCGGCCACCATCCTGAGACTTCTCTTGAGGTGGCTGGGGCATGAAGCTGAAGTCGAAACCACCGCTGGGAGGACCAGGAGGACCAGGGGGTCCAGGAGGGCCGGGGGGACCCTGCACAGAGAGGGAGGAGATGAAAGGTTACCGGTGTCCTACTGCTCTTGGGGCTGGAGGGCTGTGAGGCAGAGGGGCAGAGCTACGTACAACAGGGCCGGCATCACCAGTGCGACCACGAGGACCAGGGGGGCCGATGGGGCCTGGGAGACCGTTGAGACCGTCTTTGCCAGGAGAACCAGCAGAGCCAGGAGGACCCTGGATGGGGAGAGATGGTTGAAGAATACCTGCTGGAAAGACTGAGGCAACCCCCATCCTCCTCCCTCCCTTCCTCAGCTGGGCCAGGAAATGGTGTGTGGGAGGAAGGAGTTTCCCCTCGCCCCACTTGCTGTCTCCAAGGCCTTCTCCAGGGAGCTGAGAGATGCCTGTGTCCCGCCAGGGTAGAGGGCCCTCAGGTGAGCCTGGGCTCGGGACCCAGGTAGAGGCGATGAAAAGCATGACTTACACGGGGACCAGCAGGACCAGAAGCTCCAGAGGGACCTTGTTCACCAGAGGGGCCCTGAGGACAAAAACAGGCAATTCAGGCCCAGCAGGGGTCAAATGCGGCCTGGACTCTGGCTGTATAGACAGGGCAGTGTGGGCCCCCAGCACTAGGTCATGCTGAGGTACGCTGAGACCTCTCCCTCACTCCGTCCCTGTGCACCCCTCTCCCTCTCAGAGGCTATTTGGAAATGCCCACCAGTCTTTAGACCCTGGTCCCCACTAGGGGGGAGCCAGAATATCCATCTAGAGGGGGCGACTGAGGCAAAGGTCCCCAGCCCACGTCATGCTGCACAGCATGGCGGTGGGTAGAGGGGGCTCAAAGGCAGGGGGGCGGGGTATACTCACAGGAGGGCCAGGGGGACCCTGGAGACCAGAGAAGCCACGGTGACCCTTTAGGCCTCTGTCGCCTTGCTCGCCTGTCTCACCCTTGTCACCACGGGGGCCTTGGGGTCCCTAGGTGAGAGGAGGGGACAGGCTGTCAGGTGAGAGTTCTTTGGTGAGTGGGGCCACCATCCATGGGTTCTGACAGACTGAGGGTCGGCCTGGGCACTTACAGCAGGGCCGCGGGCACCAGCGGGGCCAATGGGACCGGCAGGACCGGCAGGACCCTGGGGAGAGGAGAGAGAAGGTTAGATCCTGGCCAAGGGATGCTGAGCCTGGGGGCTGGCCCGGCCTGAGCTGCAGGATGAGCCTCCCCTTCTGTGGCTGTATCCCTCCACTGTGATCATATCTGCTGACCCCTGATCAGCCTCCCCAGAGGCAGGCTTCAGGTGAGCTGGGCAAACACTATTCTTCCGGGGAGATGGGGTCCTGTCTGGACAGCATCCTTGAGGTCTGTTTTTCCAGGGAGCCTGAGAATCTGTGCATCTTAGAAGGTCTCTCCTTCTCTGGCCTGGGGGAGGTTAGCTGTCTGTCCCCAGGCCCCTGAGCAGGCCTGGAGAGTCCCTGGCCTGAGCCAAACCCGGCTACTTACAGTCTCACCACGGTCGCCGTTCTTGCCAGCAGGGCCGACAGGGCCGGGGGCACCAGGAGCACCAGGAGCACCAGGGGGTCCAGCAGGGCCAGTCTCACCACGGTCACCCTAGGTGGGGGGGCACAGAGACCGGAGTCAGCCCCAGCAGACAGGGCAAGGCTGGTGCGGGAATGTGGTGGGCCGGGCTTTAGCCTCCTTCTTACCTTGGGGCCAGGAGAGCCATCTCGTCCAGGGGAACCTTCAGCACCAGGGGATCCCTGCAGAGAGTGGAGGGAGAAGTGAGCCCTCCTCCAGGAGGAGAGCTGGGGCACTGACCCGCTGGACCCACAGGGCGCTGCCGCAGGCTCAGAGGCTGACACTCACCTCCCGTCCAGATTCACCAGGGGGTCCAGCCAATCCAGGGGGCCCTGTGGGGCCAGGAGGACCACGTTCACCACTTGCTCCAGAAGGACCTTGTTTGCCGGGTTCACCCTGAGGGAGAGGAAAGAGTCGTGCCAGAGACAGGATTGGGAGTTGAGTCCCTGAGACCGTCTCCATCAGATCTGTACTCCTTGACTCCACCCCTCCCCCACCCTGCACTCTCCAAGTCCTGGGATGGTTCTTCTTGGGGACCCCAACATGGGGGAGCACTTACAGAAGGTCCAGGAAGTCCAGGGAAGCCTCTTTCTCCTCTTTGACCGGGCAGGCCGACTACACCACGCTGTCCAGCAATACCCTGAGGTCCAGGGGTACCAGGAGAGCCCTGTGGGAGACAGACAGTTGTGAGGTGCCTCACGGTGGCATAGGGGCCACTTCCCAGCTCTGGACACTTACAGCACTTCAGAGATTTGAGCTGGCACTTACAGCAGGCCCATCAGCACCAGGGGATCCTTTTTCTCCAGCAGGGCCAGGGGGACCAGGGGGACCAACTTCACCGGGACGTCCAGCAGGGCCAGTCTCACCACGGGGACCTTTGCCGCCTTCTTTGCCAGCAGGGCCAGGAGGGCCAGGAGGTCCAGCGTTTCCCTGGATGGGGACAAGAGGGGCTATCAGACTCCAGTGGCTTTGGAGCATTGGGGAGGTCTCAGTGGGGTGTTCTATCCTCTCACCGTGTGTGTCCACCACCCATGACCCAGAGCAAGGACTTTACCACCGATACTCACAGAGGGGCCAGGGGGACCGACGCGGCCAGCAGCACCGGGGAAACCAGTAGCACCCTGGCAGGAGAGGACACAAGTGTGGTCAGAAGAGAATGGCTGGCTCACCTGGCCCAGCCCCCCTCCAAACCCTGGCTGTGGGGAGGCTCCGCGGAGAGGCAGGTGGTACTCACAGGGGGACCAGCACTGCCACGAGCACCTTTGGGTCCAGGAGCACCAACGTTACCCTGCAGGAAATCACAGAGGTATGAGGCCCAGGCCAGCCCCAGGCCCGAGGCCGTGGGCAGCTCGAGGTGCAGAAGGTGAAGTACTCACAATGGGTCCAGGGGGCCCAGCAGGTCCAGCAGGGCCAGGAGGACCAGCATCGCCTTTAGCACCAGCATCACCAGGTTCGCCTTTAGCACCAGGTTGGCCATCAGCACCCTAGGGAGGAGGGAGAGCGGTGAGTGGGGAGGATATGGCAGCAAGGGAGCCTGGGGTGGGGGGCACGGGCTGCAAGAGGGCAGCAGCGACTAGAGACAGGGAGATGTCTGGGTGCAGAACCATCCCTCCCCAGATGCAGGCTGGTGACTCTGTCCTCATTCAGTCGCCCCAGGTCCCTTGCCCCACATCCCAGTTGGTGATGGACAATGAAGAGGGCCTTTTTACTTACAGGGGGGCCAGCGAAGCCAGCAGGGCCGGGGGGGCCAGGCTCACCACGGTCTCCCTAGAAGAAAAGGAGGCAGGTTGGAAAGATACCAGGACATGGGAGAGGGTAAAGGGGGGGAGGGGCTGAGTATGGGTCTTAACAGGGGCTTCTGCACTTACAGGGGCACCACGGGCTCCGGTGGGACCAGCAGGGCCGCTGGGACCAGTTTCACCCTGAGAAGGAGAGACAAGAGGCACACAGTCAGGAGCCACCCTGAACACTCATGGCAGATAACCCCAGGAGAGCCTCCCCTCCAGTTCAGGGTCGCCATTTTGGTATGGCAGTTTCTGCCTAACCTACAGAGCTCCAGCCAGGCTTAGTAGGAGAGCTGTGTGTTAGGGAAGAAGATGAGGAGGTTACCACTCACCTTGTCACCGGCGGCACCAGCTGGGCCAGGAGGACCGATGGGGCCAGTCAGACCACGGGAACCATCTTTGCCAGGAGAGCCATCAGCACCTTTGGGACCAGTGTCTCCCTAAAGACAGGGAAAAGTCTGAGACTTCCAGTGTGGGGCTGGGAGGTGGCCTGTAGTGTTCTACTTATGTCTGGGACACCTAAGAGGCCCTCCCAGCTGTGCCTGTGACAAGGATACAAAATTCTTTCAGGGGAAAAATGTCCTGCCTGGAGATTGAGAAGCAGCCCCTGACTTGGGTAGGGGGATGAATAAGAAGTCTTCCACCAATGAGATGCCCTACCTCTCATCACCATGGTAACTCATGGGGAGAAGGGCCTGGACTGCAGTCAGAGATTCACCAGTAAAGGAGCCAGAACAGAAGGGAGGATTCAGGATAAGAGAGGAAAATCAAAGGGAGAAGCAGAGATGCTGAGAGATTCAATGTAGGGAGAGAGATGGGAGCCGCAAAGGGCTTGTGGGTGGGGGAAGGAGGACTTACTCTGTCACCCTTAGGGCCTGGAAGGCCAG
Source organism: Muscardinus avellanarius (assembly GCF_963383645.1). Lineage (NCBI taxonomy): Eukaryota > Metazoa > Chordata > Mammalia > Rodentia > Gliridae > Muscardinus > Muscardinus avellanarius. The sequence goes on along the minus strand of NC_137802.1, from coordinate 45,160,270 downwards.
CTGCACCGCGTTCACCGGGCATTCCCTGAAGACCAGGGGCGCCCTGGCTACCAGGGGCTCCAGGAGCACCAGTATCACCCTGTGTGGAGCCAAGAAGACAGTGAGGCTCCCAGTAGTGGCTTCGAGCCCTCAGCCCCCTCTTGGGGTCTCCCAGGTTTGGCTCCAAGGCCTAGGACAGGTGTCAGCCTAGAGGAGATAGGCTGGAACTTCAGGCTGCACGTGGTCCCCACCCTCGTCTCGCTCCCCCACCTCCCACCTCCCCTCAGCTCTGGTCACAGCCCAGCACCCTGGCCCCAGGAGGCAGGTCCCTGGGCTGCTGTTGGAGCACTTTCCGTGCCTTCTCACCTTGGCACCGTCATTGCCAGGAGCACCGTTGGACCCGCGGGGACCAGCAGGGCCGGGGGGACCTTGCACACCGCGCTCACCAGGGAAACCTCTCTCGCCCTAGAAAGGAAGAACCAGGCACATGATGTTTGCTCCAGAGTCAGGGCCAGGGCCAGGCACTGGGCGTCTTGGCGGGAGCAGCAGCGAGACAGAGAGATTCTACTTACTCTTGCTCCAGAGGGGCCGGGGGCACCAAGGTCTCCAGGAACACCCTGTGGGGGGAGGAGAGCGACAGTGAACCAAACCTACCTGCATCTCCCCATGAGACAGAATTGTCTGTCTTCCTGGGGACTGGCCCTCGGGGCCACGATTAGAGATGAGCCCCTTCTCAGCACAGAACAGGGCTGTTCTAAAACAACCCCCTACTCCTTCTTGGGATGTATCAAAGGCCTCCCTTCTCGCCAGACTTACTATTAGAAGGCTTGACAGAAAGCCAGAGTATTCTAGCACTTATAAAAGAAGTCACTGAGCCTAGCAGCCATGAAGCTCCTTCCAAAATATATGCAGCAGCTCCCTGCTCCCCTCTGAGAATGCCTCCATTGCAGCAAGTCCTTCCTGGTGTCTAACCTCAGTCCTTTCAGCTGCTGTCAGCTGTCTGATTGGCTAGGTGCAGTGACCTGTCCCTCTGTATGTCCTGCCCTCCCTCTCTCTCTGATGGTTGCTTCCTCACCTGTTCACCGGGTTTGCCTGCTTCACCGGGAGGACCAGCGGAGCCAGGAAGACCCTGTCAGGGGGCAATGGGGGAGGGAAAAAGAAGGTTCAGAAATCTGGAAGAGAGCAAAGAGGCGTCCCTCCTCAAATCCCGTGGCAGCCAGGAGGCCTCACCTGGAATCCGGGAGAGCCAGTGGGGCCTTGTTCACCTCTCTCACCAGCGGGACCCTGTCACAGAGAGGATGTTGTGGTCACAGGTGGTCCGAGGAGAGGAAGGGTGGGGGCCTCCCCTTTCCTGCCCCCCAGGCCTCCCAGTCAGCACACTTACAGCAGGGCCTGGGGGCCCCTGAGCTCCAGCCTCTCCATCTTTGCCAGCGGGACCCTGTGGGAAGAAAGCAAAGAACTCAGGGTGGCCAGGCGGGGGGCAGGCTCCTGCGCCCCCCGGGGAGTTGTGTGTCCTGGGCAGGGGCAGGAAGGAGATAAGGACTGAGAGGAGACACTCACGACAGCGCCAGGGGGTCCGGGAACACCGCGCTCTCCAGCTTTGCCAGGCTCTCCCTGTGAGGAAAGGAAGTTGGGGGGTGAGGCCCAAGGAGGAGGAACCAGGCCTCTGGTGTTCCTGTCCTCCTGTGGACTTTGACTAGAATCTTTTTTTTTTTTTAAGGGGCATTCTTTTCAAAAAGACTACTTTAGGCTCTGTTTACAAAGCTTTGGCCTTCTAGGAAATGCTAGCATGGCTCTCAAATGCTGCAAAAAGTGCCCCTTAACCACTCTGTCCACGCCCACTTCCTTCTCCCTGTTCTCTGCCTGCGGTGATCCAAACTGCACAGGGGCCCTTTTGCAGCTCAGGGGTCCTCTCAACTCCTCTGGGTGTCCTTGTGAACCTCAAAGATCCCATCAAATTTGGCGGTGATTATCATATAAAAGACCCATCCTACCCATGAAGGGGACACCAACAAGATTTATTTCTGGGGACCAAGCAATGGTCGTGGAGCCAGAGGAAATCTTTCATTTTACAGATGGGGAAACTAAGGCCCAGGGAGGAGCAGGGAGTGGCCCTAGGTCACGCAGCAGTCAGCAGAGCTGGGCCCAGAGCCCAGGGAGCTTGCCTCTGGTGTGTGCCTGTCCCCAGCTCTGCGATATTCCTCACTGAGTCCCCAGCTCTGCGATATTCCTCATTGAATACTCACAGCAGCACCTTTAGGTCCAGGGAATCCCATCACACCAGCCTGACCACGGGCACCAGGGGGACCTGGGGGTCCGGGACGACCATCTTGACCAGCGGGACCCTGCAGATGAGCGGCAGGGAGACAGTGGTGAGCTCAGGGGGCAGGCAGGTGGTAGGGAGAGGAGGATGGGGGCTCAGGAGATAATACTTACAGGGGGGCCAGTTTTGCCATCAGGACCGGGGCTGCCAGGGCTTCCAGTCAGACCCTGTGGGGCAGGGAGGAGAGGGGCGATAATTGTCGAGGGGAGGAGGGTGACTGGCAGGAGAACACCCCAGACTCACACAGCAGGCCTGGCCCAGCTGGGCTGAAGGGCAGGGGTCTCACCTTGGCACCAGGCAGGCCAGCTTCACCAGGACGACCAGCTTCACCAGGAGAACCTTTGGGTCCAGCAGGACCAGGGGAACCACGTTCACCAGCGGGACCCTGGTCGGGAGGAAGTCACAGGGGCCATTAGGGTCTCATGCCTGGGCCTCTTTCCAGAAGGGCTAGGCGGCTGGTCCAAGTGGGCTTTGAGGGGCAGTGGATGGGACAGGACAGCAAAATGTGGCCGGACGTAGAGGGAAAGGAGACATGTGCATCCGCAGCTGCAGCAGGGAGCACTGATGACTGGCGGGAAGGGGCGGGAGGGGGAGTTAGCTGCACCCCAAGAAGAAGGGGATGCCCAGGGGCCAGGGGTCAGCTTCTCTGAAACGAAAAGAGGTTACCTTGGGGCCAGCAACACCATCAGCGCCAGGGAAACCACGGCTTCCAGGTCCACCCTGCAGAAGGAGGGCAGGAGGTGAGCTCAGAGGCACGGTTGGGGGGGGCAGCGGGTGGGCACTGGGTGCAGAGACAGGACACTCACACGCTCGCCAGGGGGTCCGGGCAGGCCAGCAGGTCCGGGTTCACCTCGGGCTCCTCGTTTTCCTTCTTCTCCAGCAGGGCCAGGGGGTCCTTGAATACCAGCGGGGCCCTGGAGGAGAGGGTGTGACCTTGGTGAGCAGCCAGCTGGTGCCAGCCCCAAAGCTGGCCTGAGGCTGGGCCTCTAGTGCTGGGCTTCTGCATGTGGCCTTCCCTGCCTCCCTGGTCTCCCTTGAGGGCGCCTGGGACAGAGGGGGGGTGGGGACTTACAGGTTCTCCTTTGGCGCCAGTGTCTCCTTTGTTGCCGGGAGCGCCGGGTTCACCCTGTGTGGGGGAAGGAGAGAAGGAGCTGAGGACGGGGTGCTTGGTTGGCCTGCATCTTCTGCCCTCCATCCAGGGATGCTCTGACAGGGTGGGGCAGGAAGGAGAGGTTTGTACTTACACTGTTACCCTTGGGGCCGGGAGGGCCGCTGGGGCCCTGTGGTCCAGAGGGGCCTCGGGCACCGGGAAAGCCAGGGGCACCAGCAATACCAGGAGCACCCTGTGGGTGACAGAGTGGACAGTTGAGCCCAGGGGTGGGGGGCACATGGCAGGTGGGAGGTGGGCATCTGGGAGGACCTGGAAGAGTACTTACGTTGGCACCTTTAGCACCGGGTTGTCCATCAGCACCAGGGTTTCCCTAAGGCACAGAGAAAAAAACTGAGTGACAAGAAAGGTCTCTGAGATTGGAAAATGGCACAGGGAAGTCTAAGGGGGACACTCACAGCGGGGCCAGCAGCACCAGCAGGGCCAGGGGGGCCGGGCTCACCACGCACACCCTGGGGACCTTCAGAGCCTCGGGCTCCTTGGGGACCAGCTTCACCCTGGATGGGAAGAAAGGATGTGTCAGAAGCCACCTTACATCTGGACGGTGGCGGGAGGGAGAGACAGGGCCAGGAGACCATGGATGAGCTGAGATCTCAAATGCACTGGACAGTGAGCTTCTTTCTTGACACTCTGGATCCCTCTCTTTTGGGGAGTAGGGAGACATCCCCCTCCCCTGGCTGGTGAGAGTGGTGCTCAGAGAGGAGCATGGGTCTCACCTTAGCACCAACAGCACCAGGGAAGCCAGGAGGACCAGCGGGGCCAGTGGGACCCTGTGGATGAAATAGAGATGTTAGCCAGTGGGAAGGGGAACTGCGAGGCCCATCCCAGGACAGGAGAGGTTTCCCACCAACAGGGTCCACCTCTCCCAGGCCCCAAAGTCGAGGGCCCACACTCACAGGGGGTCCGGCAGCACCAGTAGCACCATCGTTTCCACGAGCACCCTGCAAGAGAGGGGGGAGGCTCCAGTTACATCCACTGAGTGCTGGACAGACCCTGCAGGTCTCAGGGAGCCCCATCAGAGCCCAGGGTTTCTTTCCCCCAGGGGCCAGGAGCACTTACAGCAGAGCCAGGGGGTCCAGGACGACCTCTCTCACCAGGCAGACCACGGGGACCCTGACAAACAGACCAAGAGAAGCCAAGTGAGATGGGAGACACCTCACCACCCAGCCTCCATCCTGCCCCTGAGCCCTGCTCCTCCTCCCTCTAGGACTGGCACACTCACCATCTGGCCAGGAGCTCCATTTTCACCAGGGCTGCCAGGTTCGCCCTGTAGGACACAGAACAGAGTGAGGACCGCATACATGGTGGGACTGGGGGGGGGGGGCGGAGGCCCAGGCCATTCTGATAGCCTCTTACCTTGGGACCAGCAGGACCAGTATCTCCCTTGGCACCATCCAGACCACTGAAACCCTAAGATAGGAAAGAGACAAAGTGAGACTGTGTGGAGGGGGTGGACCGCTTTGACACTCATCCAGATCTGAAAGCAGCCTCAGGAGACCATTCCAGTCATCCCCCTGTCTCAGGGTTAGATTAAACCCCAGCTGGCCCATGATCCTGGGGCTTCTTTCTCATGGAGTCCCTTTATCAGGATTTCTTTCCCATGGAGGGAAGATTTTGCAGATGTCTAACCTCCATCCCTTGGGGGTTCTGAAGCTGCTACCCGCTAAGATGCACACCAGGCTCTTTTTGGGGGAAGAGGCTGGCAGAGTGGGAGGACTGGACTTTGGGAATTTAGATTACTCAAATGGGACTTACTCTGTGTCCCTTCATTCCAGGGAGGCCAGCTGTTCCGGGCAATCCCCGAGCACCCTGGAGAGAGAAGCAGAGAAAGAAAGAGAAAGGCCGTTAGGATCCACGCAGCTCTGATCATACACAGAAGTAGCGAAGTGAAGGGTCTGGCATCGGCCCTGCTCACCTGAGGCCCAGGAGGTCCACGCTCACCAGAACGACCAGGCTTGCCAGGTTCACCCTAGAGAGAGGGAGGGGAGAGGAAGAGGGAGAGGGAGAGGGAGAGAGAGGAGACATCATGACGATGTTTGTGGGCTGGGAAAGTATTTAAGGTCTCAGTCTTCTTGAGATTACAAAGGTCAGGTTTAGGGGCTCAGAATCTTTAAATCTAGAACTCCTTTTAGATCTAATAATGAAGCCCTTGTTTGATAAAACTTGAGCCCCTACAAAGGAATTTCTGCTTCTTTCTGTCACCCGCATTTTGATCTCTCCTGTGCACCCAGAGTGCTTAAGCCTGAGGAAGTGGTTCCCTGGGAGGAATGAGGTTGTGGATTGCTTTACAGTGGCAGGGCGAGGGGAAGAAGGATGTCCCCTGCTGGGGAAGGGAGGGCAATGTCACTCCAAGGGCCAAGCCCACTGCTCAGGCGCAGCCTGTGTGGCAGGGAGATTCGCCCTCTTTCCCCTGGGCATCAGCCCCAATGGTGATGGGGCACCGTGAGAGATTACAGTATCTGACCCATGAAGCCATGCACCAGATGGTATCTTCTTTCTGGGGTTACTTACATCATCTCCATTCTTGCCAGGAGGGCCAGGGGGACCTCGGGGACCCATAGGACCCTAGAGAAACAGAAAGAGGGGAAGTTAGAATTTCTAAAATAAGGGAAAAAAGAAGGGGAAGGCTGGGATTGGGAGGAGGCAGTGAGGAAGACTCCAGGTGGGGGGTGTCTGCACAGGAGAATGTGTGTTTTAGGGAAGGTCTATCAGTGTAGATTGTACTTACTGAAGCTCCAGGCTCGCCGGGCTCACCAGGGGGGCCTTGGAAACCTTGGGGACCCTGGAGGACAAGGAGAGACAGTGGAGTTAGAAGGGCAGGTGTCCACCAAGCTGTCCCCATCTCTGATCACCTTCCCCACCCTCATCCCCAACTTCCCTCTAACATTTCAAAGCCCAAGGTGGAATACAAAGATGTCCTGGATACTCACAGGTGCACCAGGGGGGCCAGGGAGACCACGAGGACCGGAGGGACCCTATGAAAGAAAAAGAAAGGGGGTCAGAGGTGAGGCTTCTTTGTTCAAGCACAGCACAGGAACAGTCTTGCCACCCCCGTTGGCTCCTGTCGGGAAAACAGTTGTCATACATCCCCTCTAAACTCTAAAGTCCCAAAGGCGACCTTTATCTCCCAAGCCACGGAGTCCACCCCTGTACGGCCATTACTGGCCCATCTCCCCTGGATCCCCATCCTCATCTTGTCACCACCTCCCCCTGGTGGCTTACCATGGGGCCAGGCACGGAAACTCCAGCTGATTTTTCATCATAGCCATAAGACATTTGGGCAGCAAAGTTCTGGAAAAGCAAGAAAGTACATGAGAAATCAGGGTCAGGACAAGACATTGAATGGCGGAAGACATCACCAATAATGACACAAACAGGCATCATGTTCTGCCTGCTGTGCCACCTACAATAAAACAGTATCACTTGTGAGATAGATTCTCCTATCAACAACGCATCCCCCAAATCAAATCAAGCCAGACAACCCCAAATAGAAGGACAGCCTATAAAATAACTGGCCTCTACAAAACAACTACATTCTTCAAAACCTTTCGGGGTTGTGAAAGGCAAAGAAAGTCTCAGCTGAAGTTCACATTCATGGGAACTCAAGAGACATGATGATCAAATGCAGTTCACGATCCTGGATTGGGGGTGAGGGGAACTATCAAGGACATTATTGGGACCTTGGTGAAATCTGAATATGGACGAACTGTATGTGAGATGGTTGTTTTGCGCTGATGTTAAACTTAATCACTGTGCTGTGGTCACATAGGGGAACGCTCTTGGTCTTAGGAAATACTGAAGCATGTACGAAGGGGTGTAGTATCAGCAGCTTACTCTCCAATGGCCCAGAAAAAAAAGTCATGATATATAAGAATAAACTGAGACTAATAAAGAGGATATGACAGACTGTGAAAGGTTCTGTGCTCTATTCTTGAAACTTTCCTATACATTTGAGATAATCATTTCAAGATTAAAGTTATGCCATCTACTGCAAAAACAAAAAAACAGCAGACACAGGGCACACAAGGCTTTCCCGGGGAGTCTTGGTCCCCCACTTACTCCTCCAAGGCCAGGGAGTCCGGGAGGTCCAGGGGGTCCGGGGAGCCCGGGAAGTCCAGGCTGTCCAGGGATGCCATCTTTTCCGGGGGGGCCAGCGGGTCCCTGCAGGGGGAGGGCGGGGCCAGAGTGAGCGCGGGCCGGAGCCACGCCCAGCACCAGCTTCCCCAGCCCCTCGCGTGCACCGCTTACCCTTGGGCCTCGGGGGCCAGTGTCTCCCTTGGGTCCCTACGGGGTCGGGGGAGAAAAAGCAAAAGGCGGGTTAGAGGCAGGAGAGTAGTGAGAAGTCGTGGACTTGACTGACAGCAAAGACGGAGGGCGGGGGATTACCTCGACTCCGGCGGCTTCTTGGTTCGTAGATGATTCTGAGGGAGAAGAGGCAGAGTTAGAGGCCATTTGCCAAGGGCAGTGGCAAAGGTTCCGAGCCGCAGGGCGAGGGAGTGGCCCTGACCTTCCCCAGGCCCGCGGCCCCGAACCATACCCGCTCCTTCAGGGCAGACAGGACAGCACTCGCCCTCGGGGACCTCAGCGTTGGGGCAGTCGAGGGTTTCCGGACACATCACGTCATCGCATATCACATCGCCGTTGTCGCAGACGCAGACCTTGCAGGGCTCGGGTTTCCATACATGTCCACTGGGATGCTGGACGCCGTGCAGTACGCAGCCACCTGAGGGGACTGGACGAGACAGACAAGACGCGTGCGATCGGCGGCGCCCGAGACCCTCACCGCGGGGCACAGGGGACCCCGACCTCCCCGGCCTCTCAGAGACGCTCAGACTTTCCACTTCTTCCTCCTCCTCCTCCCATTTTCCTCTTCCCCTAAAGCTCGGATGCTCCGCAACAGCGCCAGTGACGACGCGAGGCAACTGGCCAGGAAGGCTATAACTCTCCCCCAGTTCTCTGGAATTTAAACAAAGCTCGAGGCCAGAGTTGCTTCCAAATCCAACCTCAACCCACGGGCGTTGAAGCCAAGTGAAATAAAGGCCATGGGGGGGGGGTGGAGTAGGGTAGGAGGGACTCCATCCAGAGGGCAGGCTCGCGGGGAGTGGTTTGCCTGGAGGCCAGCGAGGGGGTGGGAGGGGAAAAGGGAGGTCCAGCCCTCATTCCTGGAGCAGGTGGGATGGAAGGGGCGGGGCTAGAATAGGGAGGAGCTGATTTTAGCGGCGTCCAATCCCCCTAAAGTAGGATGCATCTTAACCTCCAGCTCCTAGACATCTTAAAAGTCTGCCTTCCAAGCTAGCCTCAACCTCGTAATGCCAGCCAGTGTTTCTTGGTCACTCCTTGGCCAAAGAACCAAAAAAGTCCACAAACAATATTGGTTAACCACGCCCATCGCGCTAGCGCCTACCCAGACGGCCACTAGGTGGCGGGCAAAGCCAAATAATCGAAACGGGGCGGGGTCAATTCCCCTGAACTGGCCACTTCTTTTAGAAGCAGGGGCTACCCCATCCCTGTTTTCATTTTCCAGTACTAGAGGTGGGGTCCACGCCGGGCAATAACCCAAGTCTTCCCGCTCCAGTGCCCAAGCCGAAAAGTGCTGGACCGGGAAGCGCAGTGCTCAGTATTGATCGGCAGAGGGCGCAAAGACCCCACCCTGCCAAGCCCGCGCCAAACTTTCTCATCCTCCAACCCGCCCACTCCGCGCATCCCCTCCCCCCGCAGCCCAGCACCCCCGCGGTCCCAGGCACACTGTCTAGCCTGCAGAGAAGGCAAACAATCTTTCCTTATGAATCATCCCACAGCCTTCCTGATCGCTTTTACATCGTGGGCTCCAAACCCCAGCTCGGCTTTTCTGTCTCTTGCTCGACGTGCTCTGCTTCCACCCGCGACAAGACCCCCACTTTCCCTGTTGTATTCCACCGCGCGTGTTCGGGACTTCCTCCTGTACCGTCTAACGACGCGCTCAATCCTCACATCTCACTCCCTGGAGGTGCTCACCTCAACCTCCACCCCAGGCTAAACTTCCTTGCATCTCCTAGGGTGTCCCCCAACAACCCCCTTACATTTTTGAGTCTCTCCAGCATCCCGCATCCCATCCCGAGTCTCTGTTTAAGCCGAGGTCCCTAGGACCAAGTGCAGGCACGATACCAAGTATGCTTGGCCTCCCCAAAGTTTGAACTTACTGTCTTCCTTTTCGACCTGGATTTGGCCTCCCTCTTGGCCATATGTCAGGAGAGCGGTGGCCGCTAAGAGGAGCAGGAGCCGGAGGTCCACAAAGCTGAACATGTCTAGACCCTAGACATGTAGACTCTTTGCGGCTGGGGTGGGGGGTTAGCGTCGGCTCATGCGTGGCCTCACACTCCGCGTCCTCCTGCTCCGACCCCGAGGAGAAACTCCCGTCTGCTCCGACGACTGGCCCGGGCCCCTTTTATACCATCCTGATGGAGAGCTGGGAGGAACCCTGCCCCTTGGAGAGGGGGAGCCGGCTGCCCGGCCCCCAGCCAATCAGAACTGCCTGGCCCGGCCCCCAATTTGGAACGAAGAGGAGGAGGAGGAGGAGGGAAAGGAAGGGAGAGTCCACTCAAGTCTCCCCCCTTTGCACCTTTGCCTCCCCAGCCCCCCAGCCCAGCCTGGGCCAGGGTGTGCTCCAGAGCGCGTGTGGCCCCGAGTGTGGTGAGGGGTGTCCTTGTGCTTTCTTTTTCCCCCTGGACCTCCAGTCTGAGCAAGTGGAACTAGAGAGCTGAGTGGGGAGCCTTCCAGAGGTGGAAGAGTTGGGGGGCTTAGGAGAGGGTCCTCCTGACCACACCATTCACCCTCCGGACAGGCTTGTCAAGAGGTGAAGAATAGGTCTGAAGTGGCCAGCCGGGTCCCTCCTAAACAGGAGAACCGGGGGATTAAAGTGCTGTGCTGGTGTAGGGGTGTCTCCTGGTGTGGCTGGGGTATGAAGGTTAGTAATATTTGGGGAATAGATGAAAGATTCCTCTATAGAATGTTAAGAATCAGAGAGCTGGCCAGGGTCTTTCTTTGAGAGTGTCAATTCTTCTGCCATGCCCGAAGCTCCAAGACAGAGCCAGGCAGCACGCTCCATCCTCAGGCATGGTGGAGAGAGCTGGGGTGGAGAGGTCGGGGCTCAAGCTAGAACTGGGACTCCATGTCTCTCCAGGAGGACGCTTTGGTATTGAGCAATGGGACAGCAGGGTCGGTGTAGGGGGTGCTGGGGGCTCGGAGGTGCGGATCAGGCTTTGCGACCCCCCTGAACTCACCGAACTCCTCCACCGCAGTGGAGTGAGTGAGCTTGGGAAGGGGGGGTATGGTCATCGATGACTTTAAAAAGGGTTTTGTGTCCACTCTGGCTGTGACCAGGGGCTGGTTAGAGACCCTCCTGCCCAGCACAGTCCAGAGAGAACTCGGGAGGGCACTGCTCAGGGAGGGTGCCCGGAGGCTGCATGCAGCCACCTCTCTGGTTGTACGTGGCCTCAGGGTGAGGGACACATAGAATTTGGGTGTCTGGGGAAATACACCTTTGGGGTTTGAGATGGAATTGCAGGGGAGGTCGAGTGAACTGATTTTAGAGACTATTTTTTTAGTGCTTTCTCGCTTTCCTAAAAATTTTGGCCACTGTTCTTTGCCCCTAGAATCAGGAAAGGATCATCTGTACCCTGAAGTAGAGTGGGGGCCCTAAGAACAAGAGCCTATCCTTGGGGAAAGATGCATCTAGATGTCAGAATCCTTTCCTCCCCCGTGTCTCACGACCCAGAACAGCTCCACCTCAACGGCAGGCTCTCCAGGGCCCGCATCCTGCCCAAATCTGAGGGTCTGAGGAGGGCAATGGGGTCTCCTTGCAATGCCCCATCAGCTCCTCTCCCTCTGGTGCCACTCCCCCACCCCCATTGCAAACGTGGACGCGGGGAGTCCCGCCTCCCCCAAACCATCCAAGATTCCACTGCTCCCCCGCCCCTCTCCACACCCTCCCCCAGCTGGTTTTGTGCAACGAAGGCAAAGAGGGGGGGGGAGTAAAGGAATAGAAGGGGAGGGAGCCACGTCGGCCGTGGGCAGCTACAATGAGCGGTGCGGGTGGGGCAGCGGAGGGAGACTGCTGGGGCTATAATTAAAGGGAAAATATAGAGTTTCCAGAGAGGCAGGGCTAGAGACGGCCATGGAGGGACGGGCCTTCATCAATTATCCCAACCATGTGGCAGTCACTTGTGGCCCAGGATCTGCCCCCACCTAGTGCCAGCGACTACAGTGCCCCCACTGGGGGTTAAGATGCTGAGATGGCAATTCCTGGACCCCCAAAGTCCGGTCCTTTATGGTGGGCCGGTTCCAAGGGAAGCCCCCTCTCCAACAGGGGCCAAAGGTCCTGTCCCCTTGGGGGAGTGCCCCACCTGAGTGACACGCACCTGAGTGGCTGTCTCAGGTAGGGTGTCACGGGGCTCCCTCCAGGTGAGGGTTGGTGTGTCCGGTCTGCCTCCCTGTGTGTTTGGTGACTTCATACCTGGAAGGACTTCTGCCTGGGGCCCCCTTCCCACACACCCCTGCCAGGCCTCTCCCAGGCCCACCTAGAAGAGGGCTTCTGAAGCCTCGCAGGCCTGGATGGGGGTTGCTACATCATGGAGCTGGTGGGTGTGAAGGGACCCCTGGGATTGGGGCTCTGGGTGTGTGGTGCCACCCCAACGTCCGGTTCTAGGCTTCTGCCCCAGGGGCTGCAGGCAGATGGTCTCCAAGCATCCTTTACACGTGGCGCCAAGCTGAAGCCCAGGCCCTCCTCTGCCACTTCTTGACTTGAAACGCTTGGCGGCCGCCCAGCCCAAAGATGTGTCTTTAATTTCTGCAGCATGACAGTGAGAGGAAGAATGTGCCTGGGGTCTCCTCCCAGCCTGGCTGGGCCTCCCTGGCCGGGCTGGCGGCTGGGGGAGGGGGAGCTCGGGCGAGAGGGGAGGAGACGCCACCTCATCTTTAGGAAACTCTGAAGCTCTGGCTTTTTGTGGAATGTAGGACTTTGTCCGGCACTTGGAGTGGAGCGAGGGTGGGGGGAGCAAAAGCCAGAATCTCCACCGCCCACCCCCAAGAATGGTAAAGTCATCAGCAGTTGGGGAAAAAAAATTCCTCAAGAAGAAGAAAAACAGAACGAGGAAAGTGCTGAGCTCTGACTTCTCTCCCTCTCCAAATTTTCTCAAGTGCTCCCCCAAAGAGGGAGCGGGAAGGCCTCTGCAGCGCCCCTGCCCCTCCCCTGTCTGGACCCTGGGTGTGGGAACAAGAGAAGAACGTGTCTGGTGGAAGCTGCCCAGGTGTTAATGCACCTGGCACCACACAGCAGGCCACCCTTCCCAGCTGCTCTGACCCGCATTTGAAGTTCTATCATTCCTTCTCAGACCCTCTAAAATGCTCCTCTGCCCCACCCTGGGTCCCAGGCTAGTGATGGAGAGAGGGTCCTTAGGAGAGGAACCGAGGAGAGAGAATCAGGAGTCTGAGACTGAGGCTCCAGAGAAGACCCGGGGCAGGAGGATCTCCAGAATCCCCATCGGGGAGCCCTGCACCAGTCCAGTTAAAGGACCCTGGAGCAGAATCTGGGGACAGGCCCAGTGTGGGGCCCCCCAGCCTTCCCTTTCTTCAAGTATCGCCCAGGGTGAGCTCCCAGGCAGTTTGCTCTAGGTCCCAGCCTCCAACCAAGTCCCTTGGCTCTGGGAGGTTCCCTCCGCCCCCCCTCCTTTCCAGGTTTAGGGGGAAGATAATAAATTTCATTTTGTTCCTGTCGGGTGTTTAATGCCTGTGAGACCTCCAGTCAGAAACCTGGAGGAAATCCTGGAGGGTCTGTGTGCGGTGTTCAGAGGAGAGACAGCCGTGGGATCCCCAGGACGGTGGTACCTGAAGCTGTGTGTGGGGGTGGGAGGGTCATCTCTAGAGAAAGCATGGACGGGGGAGAGCCAAGGCCCCACCTGAGGCTGGAGGACCCTCAGGTTGAAGGGACCAGAGTGGCCAGGGAAGAAGGACGGCAAGGAGGAGAGGAGGGGGAGCTATATGTTGCAGACAGAACTAGTGGGATGGGGCGAACATCTGCTGAACTTAGCCATGAACGGTGCCGGTGCCCCATTGTGAGCTGTGGTGGTGGTGGTGGGGTCTGGGTGCGGTGAGTGGGACCAGGAGCCGGGCTGTGAAGGGGCAGAGAGTGGAGACCTTGTCCTCCTCTTGGTTTTCTCCCTTTCCTGATACTCTTCCTCTATTCCTGTCTTCCATCCCAGCCCCTGCCTTTCTGTTTTTTCCATCCCCCTCCCTCTGGAGCTCTTTTTTTCTGGGGCTCTTTGCCTCTCCCCACCCATCACTGACCTGGACCCTCAGATGTCCACGCCCAGCACCCACCGGTCCTTCAGGGCGAGCCCAGGATCACAAAGAGAAGGCTTGATTTCCAATCCTGGACAGAAGCCACTCCATTTTCTGGAACCCCGAGTCCAAGAGTTACAATTTGGGGCAGAGGAACCAGAGGAGGAGCTGGGAAAAGCTAGAGAGAGCAGGGCTGCAGGGTGAACCCCAGGAGATACCAGGACTGTCCAGCCACCCCAGCCACACCCAGATCCCAGCTGAGAACGTGCTGGATGGAGGATGCTATCAGGCTTGGGGACCCCAGTCCTCACTACTGCTGTGCGGTCATCAAAAGCGAGGGTCAGCCCTGCATACACCTGTCATCTTGGAGACTCGGGAGGCTGAGGCAGGAGGATCACAAGTTCGAGGCCAGCCTGGGCAATTTCATGAGACCTTGCCTCAAAATAAAGTAAAAAGGGGCTGGGATATAGCTCAGTGGTAGAGCACCCCTGGGTTTGAAGTAAGAGTCGGGCATCCCAGGCAGGTCCCCGTCAGCCTTTGGGCCCCTCACAGGGCCTGAAGGGTGGGGTCTCCTTGAGGCTAGGATGAGTCAAGTGATTGAACTTCTGTTTACTCCTTTCTGGTTTGGTCCAATTCTGGGCTTGTTTTACTCCTCTTTAGTTGATCCTTCCTTCCTTCCTTCCTTCCTTCCTTCCTTCCTTCCTTCCTTCCTTTCTTCCTTCCTTTTCCTTCCTTCCTTTCTATTCTTTCCCCGTTTCTCTTCCCTCCCCACCCTTGACTCCTCCCTTAAACCTTCTCCTCTTTGTGTAGTTTTCTTCTTTCTTAGTTTTCTTTCCTTCTGCCCACTGTCCCATCCCTCCACCCACGCACTCCTTTTCCTCCCTCCCTTTTCTCTCATATTCTCTTCCGGAGTGTCTGCTTCCGGTGCTCCAGTCCTCTCATGCTTCCTTCGGGATCTGGGCGGTCGCAGCCTCCCATGAAGGATGCAGGAGCCTACACCAGAGCCTCACAGCCCCGGGAGGGGCCGGGCAAGCGGATGGACCTGGCTCACAGCCCGAGGCCTGGGTGGGCTGCAGGGAGAGCAATGCAAAAGTTCCTTTGACACCTGAAGCAAATCCCCAGAGCCTCACATACAAATACTGACCCCATCCTTCCTCCTGACCCCCTCCATCCACCCTGGTCCCCCAGGTAAGTACCAGCCATGGAGGTCACTTGTTGTCCACTTCTGCAGCACCTGCCTCTAGTACTTTTCCCTGGCAAACCCGGGACTATGGGTTTTTGGGGGGAGAGGCTGGGCTGGGGAACGAATAGTGGGGGGGGATGCTAGTATTCTGACTTGCACCAGCTCTGGTTAGAGGTCCCGTTGGCCAGAGTCTGGCTTGGACACAGAAAGAATCCAGTATGAATAAGATGGTCTCGCCATGCTGGGTCTGGGGACACATGCCTATAATCCCAGTGTTTGGGAGGCTGAGACAGGAGGATGGAGGGTTCAAGGACAGCCTTAGCAACTTAGAAAGACCCTCGGCAACTAGGAAGACCCTGCTTTAAAGTAAAAAGGGTTGGGGGCATAGCTCAGAGGTAGGATGCCCCTAGGTTCAATTCCCAATACAAAAAGAAACAAAAAAGGAAGGAAGGAAAGTCAGAAGGAAGGAAGGAAGGGCCTTCTCCCTCCCTGCCTCGACATCATTTGCTGATGTCATCACTTGGCCATACTTACTTGTCTGGACATTCAGGGAGCAGCACAGAGCCTGTGGCTGCCCTCAGGAAGCGTTTGTCTGGTGGGAAGACAGACATGAATAAATTTGCATACACTATCATGAAGTCACGACTATAAGGTTACTGAGCAGGAACTTCCTCAGCCTGGGGACCCTGGATGGGTTGGTGGCTGAGTGGGGATGACAGGGAGAGAGGAGGTCCCGAGGGGGGAGCTGAACTGGCAGGAAGGTTCCACTGTGCAGAGGTTCTGGGGCACAGGGGACCATGGCAGGTTCTGGAAGCCCAAGAAATCCAAAGAAGGCCAGTGTGCTTAACACGCAGAGAGCAAAGACTGGGCAGGCCGTAGAAGCCTCCTCAGGAGCATCAGTCGTTATCGCTGAGCTGTGGAGCCCCATGGAGGGGCTGAAGCAGGAGAGGGCATGGTCAGGTGTGCGTTTGTCTTTGGGTGGAGTGGGTGCTACATGGAACAGGGCTATGGGGGAGGTAGGGGCCGCTGTGGTGGCCCTGGTGACTGGGCTTGGACCAGGTTGACGATGGGAACAAGTAGCAGAGCATGATCTCAAGAGCCCTAAGGGAGCCAGGCGTGGTGACGCATACTTATAATCCACAGGTTCAGAGCCAGCCTCAGCTACTTAGTGAGGCTCTCAGCAACTTAGTGAGACCCTGTTTCCAAATAAAATATAATATAGGTCAGGGGTGTAGCCCGGAGGCAGAAGGCCCCTGGGTTCCACCCCAGTACCACACACAAAAAAGAGCCCTATGGGGGGGAATTTGCAGGTGTTGGGATTGGGCCTGGTGCAGGGTGGCAAGGGCGAAGAGGACCCCTGGGTTTCTGGGGCCCTGAGTTTCATGTCTGTGGCAGACACTTCAGTTGATCTGATTTAATGGACAGCGGCTCAGGCCTGCTAGGGGCCTGGGCTGGGAGAGCTCTGTGATCCACAGCTCCTACCCTCAGACATAGGGGAGCCAGGGAGAGCATTAAGTCCACGGGAGAATGCTGGCTGTGGGTTTTGAGTAAGTTACTTCATCTCTGGGAACCTCTTTTCTTCCCTAATCTATGTGTGATAACTGTGATAAGCACCCAGCTGACCCAAGAGCTGGAGGTTGTGCTTGGAGGTAGAAGCCTGAGAAAGACCCAAGGGGTAATGAGATGGCAAAGGGAGATTAGGCAGGCTGCCTGGAGGAGGCGCTTTGGAGTTGGACTGAGACAGGGGTTTGAATGCAGAGTCAAGAAGGGAGGGAAGAGACCCTAAGCCTGAGGACCTGGCAGGTTTTGAGAAAGACAGACACATATAGACAAGACATTGGGCAGAGAAAGCATTAGATAAGACTGAAAAATTCAGCTGGCGCCATTTCTGGAGGCCTGGGATGCTGGATTTTCGACTGGTGGCCATAGGGACCTGCGGCCGCTCTTGCATAGGGAGGGCATGGTTATGCTTCTTTTGCAGAGAACTTGGACTTATACCTTGGTGACAGAAAAAAAAAAAGTTAAGCGAAAAGCTGGGGCTGTTGGGGGCAGGAAACTTTTGAGGCCAGTGTTTGGAACTTGTGGGTCTTAAGATCAATGAGTAACAGGGATTGGGGGAAGGCACAGAGGTAGGCCAGATGAATCCTTCAGAGCTAGCGTTTAGCCTCTCCCAGATTCTAGCATTTTAGTGCCTCCAGGTAGAAATATCATGGAATAAGCAATGTTCTGTTGGAAGGAAACTCAGAGCCTGTTCTGCCCTTCCCTTCTGACACAGATGAGAACACAGAGGCCCAGAGAAGGCAAGTGACTGCACAAGGTCACACAGCCTGGAATGAGAGCCCAGTGGCAGGATCCCTGATGTTGTTCCACCAACACCGACCCCCCTGGGGGGGTAGGGGATGAGAAGCCTGCAGGCAGGGAAGCAAGAAGGGGGGTGGGGGCTAGCACCATGTAAGGGGTCCCTATATTTCCAGTCCACGCCTGGATGGACAGTCCGAGAGCGCTATGCTCCAAATCTTAGTGGAGTTCTGTGGCCAGAGGGGGAAGGGAGCCTGGTGGGCAGGGAGGAACTGCCACATGGAAAAGGCTTGATTCGAACCATCTGGCCTGGGCGGAGAGTGTGGGCTGCAGGCAGGGAGGGGCCGGAGCGGGCCTGAGGCCATGGTGGGCGGTGGATGGCGGGTCGAGGCTGGGAGTGGCCGGCAGAGGCCTCTACCTTCCAGACTGCTGCGGCCCAGATGCCTTCGCAGCCAGCCGGCCCATCCAACCCGCTGACCTCATTCCCAGCTCCCTCCCTCGCAGCCCCCCTCGTCTGCCTGCCACGTAGACCGAAGGCTGAGCCGCATTCTTTGCTGGGGAGGAAGAATAGGATACGGACGTCCAGTGCCCAGAGCCTGGCCTGGGCAGGCAGAGTTGGGGTGGGGGATCCAGCTGTGACCACCCTGAGCCTCAGTTTCCCCTCCCCAAACATGAGGCCCAGTAAATGGAGGACACTGGGGTTAGAGGAAAAGCAAGCCCTGAAGCAGGTCAGAGTGCACAGGAAACAAGCAAGGGCTCCTGAAGGTCATGGCCGCCATCCCCCTGCCTCTGCCCGTGGGGCAGGAGGGTGTTTTTCTAAGACCAAGTTAGGGGTCAGGGCAGAATATTCCTTCTCTTAAACCATTCATAAGAACAGGAGTTCTGGGAAGACCGGGGGTGAGATACAGCCTTCCTATCCCCTGTTGCATCAGGATTGCAGTTTGTAGCTAAGATGCTGTAGCAGACACACATAGCATCCTCTCCCTCGAACACCCCGGAGACCTTCCCTTAAGCCCCATCCCAAGCCAGAGGTTGGCTGTGCCTCTGACCTCTGCCCCCTGCCCCCAGACCGGCTCTGCAGCTGCCCACTGGACAGGGGCTGTCCCTGCTGGCTCCAGAGTGCCGGCCAGTGAGTCATCAGAATGTCTGCTCTGGTCGCAGCCCCAGCTGTGGACCCTCTTTCCCCTCCTCCCCCAAACTAAGGGCAGGGGAGCCCCTCCCAGGCAGGGGCTCTGGGAATGAGGGGATTCAAATAAAAATCTGCCACAAGGCCTTCCTCTCCATCAGTCAGGAGGGGCGTGGTGGGCTTGGATCCCCCTCTACCTCCTCCATCATAGATAGAATTCTAGTCCTGTCTTCCATTTCTCAGGAGGAACATGAGAGGGGGCACATAGGGGAAGGCCAGAACGTTAACGAGTTCAACTCCCCTCCCCAGGCTCCAGTTTTAGGGCTCAGCTTTGCAGAACTGGGAGCCTGCCGAGCCTCTTTCAGAAGGGCCCTCCCCGTATTCATGGCTGGGTCTGGAAAGAAAAGCTGGAGAGGCCACAGCCGCTCCAAGGATGACACGTCCCGGCTGGGGTGGGGAGTCCACGTCTGCAGAAGAGGGGGAGGCCATGCGCCTGGACTCTTCCCACGGAGCACCCCCACGCCCTGGGAGGCTGCCTCCCACCCCTCCCTCGCCTGGGTCTCTCAACAGCCCTGTCCTGCCTCCTCCCTCCAGCCTGCAGAAACAGCTGGGAGGGCACTCCAGGCTGTGGGGAAAGTTCTTGGTCCTCAGCAGGTCTCTGGCCCCCTTCCCTCTCCCTCCCCCTCCGCAGCCTTGATAGTGGTCTTGGAGACCAAAGGCCGGGTGCCAGAGACCAGACACCAGACACCCTGGGCATCCCATTCCATCTGTAAAATAAAGGTGCTGAGCAGAGAAAGTTCCCACCCTTGGGTTGGTTGGTGATTCTGTGTTTTCTCAGTGACACAGTTCTCAGGCATCCTTTCTCTCTCTCTCTCTCTCTCTCTCTCTCTCTCTCTCTCTCTCTCTCTCTCTCTCACACACACACACACACACACACACACACACACACACACACTCATACCCATTGACTCATACACAACACATTCATGAATACATTCTTTCACCCATACATTTTTGTTTTTGTGTGGTACTGGGGATGGAACCCAGGGGCATTTGACCTCCAAACTACACCCCACCCCTATTTATTATTCTTTATTTCGAAACAAGGTCTCGCTGAGTTTCAGAGGGCCTCACTAAGTTGCTGAAGCTGTCGGTGAACTGAGATCCTCCTGTCTCAGTCTCCCAAGTACTGGGATTACAAGCGTGCACCACCATATCCGGCTTTCACACATACATTTGCACAAGCACACAGCCCTCTGCCAATTTATTTTATTTTATTTATTTATTTTTTGTGGGTCTGGGGATAGAATCCAGAGGCATTTAACCTCCGAACTACACCCCCTGCCCAATTTTTTATTTTTTATTTTGAAACAGGGTCTCACTGAGTTGTGGAGGGCCTGACTAAGTAGCTGAGGCTGTCCTCGAACCGCGATCCACCTGTCTCAGCCTCCCAAATGTTGGGATTACAAGCGTGCTCCACCACGCCCAGCGCCCTCTGCCAATTTTAGATAGAGAAGACAACTTCTGCTTCTCTCCTGACAACCCCCTTTCTTCCCTCACCCCAGCCACACTGAGCTGCTTTGCGACCCCTTTGCTGCCTCCTCCTTCTCTTGAGGTCACCCACCGGGCAGCAGAGGGTGGAGGGGTTTGAACTTCAGAGTAGCAAACCTGCCAAAGATCACAGCCTTGCCCATCCAGGACGCTGGCTCTTCTGAGGTTTGGGTGGGAGAGAGCGGAGGACCTGGGGAACAGATCAAAGAAGCCTTACTCTTCCCCACCCAGCTGGGGGCCATGGAAGCAATGCTTCTTGTATCTCTTTCTCAGATATCATCAGCATCCACTTTCAAGAAAACCTGCCCCGTGGACATCCTGGGGCCTCCTCTTAAGCGTGATCATGTTAGCAGCTCACCCTGGCTGCTGCCCCAGGCAGCACCCTTCTAGGAACTTCTGCCCAAGGGAGACTGGTCAGAGCTCAGAAAGCCTGTTCCAGGGGATGCTCTATCTGTCAGCCAGAAAAGGCGTGGGAACTGGGCAGCGGCAGAGGAGTAACAATGAACATCTGTACCAGGCTCTGCTAGGGGCACTTCCCAAGTCCGTCCTCCTCACATAGCCCCCTGAGGTGGGCTGCAATTTCAGAGAGGGGGAGAGAGGCACAGAGAAGGTAAGTCTCAAAGCTAAGTAGTGGCCGATTTGGGACTGAAACATAGGCAGCCTGGTGCCTGAGCCCCCGGCGCCTAACTGTAACTTTCAGCGGGTCCCAGAGACCCAGGATGGATGCCGACGGATGCCGCCCTGTGTGCACTCATGGAGGGACCGTGGCGCACAGTGGCTGGAAACTAAAAGGTTAGAGCCCCTGCCCGCAGGGGGCGGGGCCGGAAGCTAGGAGGCGGAGCCCGGTGATTCCGAGAGGGGACCACGTCTCTTGATCAGAGAGAAGCAAGTTCAGAGAGACAGAGAGACAGGCTCTCCCCCACCAGCCCCCGCGGGCCCGCGGGGCTGGCGGCCGACTCCCCACGAATAAAGGCATCCATACCACCTATAATGGATTTCCGCGTGTATCTGTGCGCCAGTGGGACCCACAATATCTTTCAGAAACCACAGCCACAGGGGTGGCTACCGCGACGGGTCTCAGCAGTCTGCCTCCCTGCTGTGAGCTGACTGCATCACGTACCCGCACGCACGACTTCTCAGCTGATTCTCCGCAATTCCGGGAGAATATATATATATATATATATATATATATATATATATATATATTTTTTTTTTTTTTTTTCCGGTACTGGGGATGGAATCCAGGGGCATTCTACCTCTGAGCTACACCCCCAGCCCAATTTTTTATTCTTTATTTTGAAACAAGGTCTCACTAAGTTCAGAAGGCCTCACTAAGTAACTGCAGCTGGCTGTGAACCTGCGATCCTCCTGTCTCAGTCTCCCAAGTCCTGGAATTATAAGCGTGCACCACCACGCCCAGCCTGAGAGGTCATCTTAAAACCTCTATTCTGCAGATGAGGAAGCCCGAGACCCAGAAGAGCCAAGCCATTGCCTCAGGCCCCCTTCCTAGGGCTGAGAGAGGACCCAGGTGTCCGAAGGCCAGAGCAGCCTTCTTCCATTGCCCTGCATGGCCCCTATTTGCAAACCCACAGGCTAGCAGACACTCACAGTGCATACAACAGACCAGGCCCATCCTGGAGAGAACTACAGCTCTGGATGGTGTTTCAAGCAGCACTCTGCTCTTCCTGGACCAATACAGCCAACCTGTCTGTCTCCTCAACTCTGAATATATTTAAGATCCCTCTCTCTGATGGTTTTCTAATTCTATTTTTGGCTGTGGGTAAGAGAAAGCCGCTTGTCGGGGACTACCATCAGGAAGTACTGAGGCTGTGACCAGAGGCCAGGCTGGCCTGCATCGCCCTCTAACCACTCTGCCTCACTCAGCTCAGATGCTGCCTTTCAGCCCGGAAGCGCCCCTGACACCTGACAGCCCGGGGAATAGTCACAGGAAAGCCCTTCTAGTACCCCATGATATAAGCTACCGGGTGTCTTCTGTATGCCAGGTACTGTCGTAAGTGCTACCTGTGGGTTAGCTCCCTGAATGACTGCAACAATCCTATGATTAGGTTCTGTTCATAGCTTTATCTTCATTTTACAGATGACAGACAGAGGTGCAGAGAGATTAGGTAACAGGCCCAAGCTCACACAGTAGGAAGCTGCAGGCTCTCAGCACCTGCTGTAGCTCATTCTCTAATGGTGACTGGGTGGCTTCCCTTCTTCCCAGAGAGCCTCTTCCCGGGGTACGCTGGGACACGTGGATCTTGGCTCCGCTGCAACTTACTCTCGGTGAAGGAAACTGCTGAGGTGGTGCCTGGGTGGGAGCATGGTCACAGGGCGATGCACAGGGGCCCAGGCAGGGCAGAGGGCAGGGCGGGACCTCTCTACTCCTGCCTCCATTTTGGTCTTCTGTTCCCAGCTGTTCTGTATCTCTCCATCTCAGACTGTCTCTCATCTCTGTCTGTGTGCATCTCTCCATCTGTCTGTCTCCTCTGTCTTCATGCTCACTGCTGATGAGCTGCTCTCAGCCCCTGTGGGGATCATGGATCATGGACTTGCCCATCAAAATCAGAGTGAGCATGGCCCACTCCCAGGGGGCTCCACTGCGGGACCCTTCATCCTGGCCTTTGTCTACAATGGACCCTGGGCCTCCTCCTCCAGCCTTCCTTGTCCTTGCACACAAATGTCTAATGGCCAGAAAGGCATCACCACTCCACGTGTCTGTGTTACATCTTCCAAAGCCTGCTCTGCTTTAATGATTTACTGTCCCCCTACACCTGCCATGAGCCCAACTTTAAGTCCCATTCAGTCCTGTCCCTTTCCTTCCGGGATGGGTCCACACTTTCCTGGGGCAGCTAGAGATAAAGACAGATAGGAATATGACTGTCCAGCATTTCATAAGAAATGTGTGGGCAGGGATATTGGTCACCCAATCTCTAATGGCCCGACATCCCAATCCTACCCAACATCCGAGCTTGGCCTCCTCCAGGAAGTTTTCTGGACCAGTTCAGCCAACCTGTCTGTCTCCTCAACTCTGAATATATTTAAGGTTCTTCTCTCTGATGGTTTTCTAGTTCTGTTTTTGGCTGGGATTTTTTTTTTTTTTTTTTTTTTTTTTTGGTACTGGGGATAGAACCCAAGGGTGTTCTACCTCAGAGCCACACCCATCCACCCTAAGTAAGTAAGTAATAAAAATTACTTATTTTATTTTATTATTTTTGATGGTACTGGGGTGGAAGCCAAGGGCCTTCTACCTCTGGGTTACACTTACAGACCTATTTTTATATTTTATTGGAAACAGGGTCTCACTAAGTTCCTGAGAGCCTCACTAAGCAGCTGAGGCTGGCTTCAAACCTGTGTGATCCTCCTGTCTCAGCCTCACAAGTACTAGGATTATAAGCGTGTGCCACCACACCCGGCTACTTATTTTATTTGGAAACAGAGTCTCACTGTTTAGTTGTTGAAGGTCTCATTGAATTGCTGAGACTGTCCTCTAACCTGAGATCCTCCCGTTTCAGCCTCTCAAATACTAGGGATATAGGCAACACCACCACGCCGGGCTCCTAATACTATTTTAAAAAATAACCTCATTGCTGGGCGTGGTGGCACACGCTTGTAATCCCTGCACTTGGGAGGTGGAGACAGGAGGATGGCGCAGGTTCGAAGTCAGCCAGCCGTGCTGGCTTAAGAGATCCTGTTTCCAAATAAAAAAGTATAAAACAGGTCTGGGAGTGTAGCCTGGAGGTAGAAGGGCTTCCAGGAACCCAAGTACCATCAAAAAATAAATAAATAAAAATAAAAAATAAAAAATAACCTTATTGAGCCAGGTGTGGTGGTGCATACTTGTAATCCCCGCACTTGGGAGGCTGAGACAGGAGGATTGCACAGGCAACTTAGTGAGACCCTGTTTCCAAATAAAATATAAAATAGTTCTGGGAGTAGAGCCTGCAGGTAGAAAGCCTCTGGGTTCTACCCCCAGTACCACCAGAAAAAAAATAATAACCTTATTATTTTGGGTTTACAGAAAAGTTCCAAAAAGAGTACAGAAAGTTTCCATATACCTCTTGACCAGTTACCCTAACTTTCGCATCCTATGTCACCACATCAAATTGGCTAAAACTGAGACTCAAATATCACTCAGAACTAAGTCCCAGATTTTATTCCAGTTTCACTAGTTTTTCTACTAATATCCTTTTTTTGTGTTCTAGGATTGGACCTCGTGCTTGGTGTTCTTGTCTCTTTGCTCTCTTCTGTTTTGTGACTGTGTTTTGGGTTTTGTTTGTTGTGACTGGGATGGTTTTGAGAACCAAAGGGTTCTCTCAGCTCCAGAGGCCCTGGCCAGAGAGTGCACTGTAGATAAATGTCTCCCTTTGCCCAGTCCTATCCTGCTCACTCTTCAACACATTCCTGCATGTACATCTCCATCTCAGACTCCATCCCCTAGGATCTGACCCAAGACAGTTGGTACCAGGAGTGGTCAGAGGAAATAAACTTTCCAATAGGATTTTGGATCTGGAACATCTACCGGCAAGCTCCTCATTAAGTTAAACAGAAATGCTAGAATTATCATAGCAGACAGAAGAAGACAAGATTAAAATGCTCAGAGGAGCTGGGAATGGTGGCACATGCCTATAATCCCAATACTTGAGAGGCTGAGACAGGAGGAGCTCAGGTTTGTGACAAGCCTCAGAAACGTAGCAAGGCCGTGTTTCAAAATAAAAAATAAAATAGGCCTGGGGTTGTAGCTCAGAGGTAGAATGCTTCTGGGTTCAATCCCAGGTAACACACACGATAGATAGATAGATAGATAGATAGATAGATAGATAGATAGATAGATAGATAGATGATAGGTAGATAGATAGATGATAGATATACTCAGAGGAGCAGGCATGCTAGAGTAGATAATGTAAAACCAAAAACCTACCACATGCTTCCTAGAGGATGACCTGGGATTAAGGTTAACCTAGCTAAGAATGATACAATGGCAGTTGCTGAGCCACATGTGGTGTTTTGCTGAGGCATATCCACGTGCCTCAGGTGTGTAGTATGTAGCCTTTGATCTGGAAAATGTATTCTGTTCCATCCCCACAGGGGAGGGGAATCAGAAACAAGCTGGCTACACTTGGGGTGGACAGCAGCACGCATGTAAGGTCTTGCCCTAGAGTTTTTGAAGTCCCCTCTCCCCTGTCGGTACCTGGATCATCTGAACACTCACAGGATGGTGCGCTGATGTGCTCTGTTGATGACGTTGTGTTAATTGGACCCGAAGAGCAAGAAGTGTCAAGCGCTTTGGTAAAACATTCATTCCAGAGTATGAGAAGGGAAAGCTGTACCAAGCTTTAGAGGCTCATAACATCTGTGAGATCTTTAGGGATTTGGTAGTTTGGGGTGTGCCTGGACATCCCCTTCCAAAGAAAGGAGAAATGACCGCATCTCATCCTTTCTGTCACATCTGACTAGCCTAACTCTGGAGAAAGTAGCTTCCACACTCAGGAATATATTTACAGATTCAACGATGCCAAGTCTGAGTGAGACCCAGAGCAGAAACGAGCGCAGCATCAGTTCCAGGCACGCGGCAAGTGTGGACCAGAAGACCTGCAGACTCTATGGTATTAGAGGAACTACTAGCATCAAAAAAGGACACTCCGACAGGACAGTGTAGACCACTAGATAGAGGCCTGCAGAGAGTTCATCTGCATTGGTGGATTATATACTTTTCCCAAAACTACTTGCATGCTACAGGGTCCTAGTAGAGCCAGAACACTTGGCCAGGGAACGTCAGGTGACCACGTAGCCAGAGCTGCCCATCAGGAGCTGGGTTCTCACAACTTCCTCCATGTTTCCATGAGAAACATGGAGATGTCCAGATTTTGGAGCTGTCCAGATTTCTGGTCATTATTATTGTCCCGGACCTCTTTTGGTTTCCTTCTTCTGTGTCTATCAATGGTCCACCAACTTCATAGTTCACTAGGCTATTAAGACCAGAGGAACAGGACCTTCCCACCCACCTATTCCATGATTCAGACAGAAGATGTCATGGCTACAGAATTTTCCCAACATGTGGCCTATGGGCCATTGGGAGAGCCTCAAGGTCTACAGGTGGTCCATAGGTGTTGAATGTTTTTAAGGGGGAAAAGGGTGGAATTATCTGACTCACCGATTTGAAATGCAAAGCTTATTAAGATCTTCACAGTTTTGCTATTGTGTTGGTAATAACGGTCACATCATTTGACATTGGTCATGTACTCACTTGAATTTGGTTGGTTTCTCATGGCGGTCTCTCTCAAGGGATATATTTTCATGTTACGTAGGAGCTTTTGGTTATTACTTTTGCGATGTACAATATCCTTAAGCTGAATAGTGAATCAATCACTCAAAAGCGGTTCATTAAGACCGAAGAGGAATGAAGAAAATAGTAACCCGACTACTACACCTGAGAGGAGTATTGAAAGTAAAGAGTGCACACGAATCTGGTTCCAAAAAATGTAAATCTCTAAGAAGTGGGGAACATTAGATGACTTCACACGAGCAGCTGAGCGGGTGGGAGGGAAGCGTAAACAGTGAGTGTGGTGTTGAAGATTTGAAACCGGACTTCACCAGACTGGTGATCCATTCCATTTAATCCCCAGTGTGTTGTATGTTATGAAACTTTGTCACTTAGTGGCATAAAGCCATTAAGATTTTCACATCATTTTCAAACAAAGCACAGTGACCTTTCTGGTAAACCTTCAGAGCATTTTTTTTTCCAGAACAAGAGAAAAATAAGCTTTCCAAGACAAAATTAATGGATTTTTCTCTCTCACTAAAGGCAGGAAGGAAAACAAACTACAGAGACACATTTAAAATTGCATTCCTCTTACTTAAACCCAGATACACGATGTGAACAAACTTGTAAAGCAGCTGTGGCTCCGAACATCTGCATTCCTCTGCAAGAGAACCAAGAAGCAACTTTTGTTAATTTCCTCTATCAAATGACAGTATTGGAGCCGGGCGTGGTGGCGCATGCTTGTAATCCCAGCATTTGGGAGGCTGAGACAGGAGGAAGAGGCTGAGGCCGGAGGATCGAGGATCGTGATCCTCCGGCCTCAGCCTCCCACGTGTGGAGATTACAAGCATGCACCACCACACCCGGCTTTATTCTTTCTTCTTCTTCTTCTTCTTCTTCTTCTTCTTCTTCTTCTTCTTCTTCTTCTTCTTCTTCTTCTTCTTCTTCTTCTTCTTCTTCTTTTCTTCTTCTTCTTCTTCTTATTATTATTGTGTGTGTGTGTGTGTGTGTGTGTGTGTGTGTGTGTTACTGAGGGTGGAACCCAGAGGCTTTCTACCTCCGAGCTATACTCCCAGACCTATTTTCTATTTTATTTGGAAACAGGGTCTCACTAAGTTGCTGAGAGCCTCACTAAGTAGCTGAGGCTGGCTTCAAACCTGCGCGATCCTCCTGTCTCAGCCTCCCAAGCACAGGGATTACAAGCATGCACCACCACACTCGGCTTTATTCTTTATTTTTGAAACAGGGTTTCACTAAGTTATGGAAGGGCTTTACTAAGTAGCTGAGGCTGGCTTCGAACCTGTGTGATCCTCCTGTCTCAGCCTCCCAAGCGCAGGGATTACAAACGTGCACCACCACACCCAGCTTTATTCTTTATTTTTGAAACAGGGTCTCAATAAGTTATGGAAGGGCTTCACTAAGTAGCTGAGGCTGGCCATGAGCCTCCTGTTTCAGCCTCCCAGGTACTGTGATTACAAGCCTGCGCCACCACACCCTCCCTAATGTCATTGACGAGGCTATTCAAGACTACTTTTATGATGTGGAGTGGCCTGAGCGTTCCAGGTTGATGTGGCAATTCCACATCTGGATTACGAGACACCACCAGTCTATTATAATGTCTACTGTTTTATTTTGTTCTGCAATTGGTAATTGAGCCCAGGACCTTCTCACACTAGGTGCACGCTCTATCTCTGAGCTACACCTCCAGCGCCAGCAGAATGTCTTGAACTCAACCTTCAGTGCAGGGACTGCTCTGCTATGGAAGTCTAATTCGTTCTTAACGTTGGAGATTTTGTTTCTGAGCAGGAGAAAGGAATCAATGACATATTATTAAGACTATTTTAAAACCACATCCAAACATTACATCAGAACTTAAAGAATTCTTTCCAGAGTCAAATTCGACCAAAGAACAGATTAGGGCTTTGTCTGCCACTCTCCCTAAGGTGAAAGGCTCTCCGTCTCCTGGCTCTCTGCTCTCCAAAGCCTCGTACCTGCTCGCCTTCAGGAGAGCGGTCTTCAGGGAGAGAGCGCGCAACGATTTCTGGGTTCTTGCTGGGTCCGCGTCCAGAACCATCGGACAGAACCGCCAAGCATTTACTGCCTTTCTGGTGACCTGTAATTGTGGTTTAGGATTTTCTAATTTAGTACAAATAGAAGTAAGAAAAGACACTGACAGGATGTGAAAACTCTTTATGGCTCCTTATTTCAGAACGTATCCTCTTCCTCAGGAATGTGAAACAGTTACCCTTCAGATTACTTTTTATTATTTTATTTATTTGTGTATGTGTGTTGTGTGAGTGTTTTTTACTGGGGATAGAACCCAGGAGCAATCTACCTCTAAGCTATACCCACGGCCATTTATTTATTTATTTATTTATTTATTTATTTATTTATTTATTTGCAGTACTGGGGATGGAGCCCAGGGCCATTCTACCTCTGAGCTATACCCACAGCCCTATTTTTTATTCTTCATTTTGAAACAGGGTCTCACTGAGTTGCAAAGGGCCTCACTAAGTAGCTGAGGCTGGCAGCAAACTGCAATCTTCCTGGGATTACAAGTGTGCCCCATCATGCCAGGCTCTATTTTTTTTTTTTTAAACAGGGTCTTGCTAGGTTGCTGAGAGTCCCGCTAAATTGACGAGGCTGGTCTTGAACCCTCCTGTCTTAGCTTTCCAACTTCTGGAATTATAAGTGTATGCCACCATGCCTAGCTTTCAGATTACTTTTTACCAAGTTGCACCTTTTATTATTTTAGAAATACATTCTTTTAAATTTTTGTTTAAAAAAATTTAGCTGGGCATGGTTGAGTACACTTGTAATCCCAGCATTCGGGGGGCTGAGACAGGAGGACTGCGGTTCATGGACAGCCTCAGCTACTATTTAGTGAGGCCCTCTGCAACTCAGTGAGACCCCATTTCAAAAATAAAAAATAAAAAATAGGGCTGGGAGCTGGGCATGGTGGCGCATGCTTGTAATCCCAGCACTCGGGATGGGAAGCAGAGACCTGAGGATCGGGATTCGCGGACGGCCTCTGCTACTTAGCGAGGCCATTCCCAACTCAATGAGACCCTGTTTCAAAAAATATAAAGACATAAAAGTAGGTCTGGGGGTGGAGCTTGGAGGTAGAATGTCCCTGGGTTCCACCCCCAGTACTGCAAAAAAAAAAAAAAAAAAAAGAAAGAAAGAAAGAAAAGAAAAAAGAAAAAGAAAAGGTTTAAAATTGGCTGTGGGTATATGAACTCCAAGCCTATTAAAGGGTTTCTGGTGTTAATAGTAGAAAAGGCTTCTCTGCAGCCTGGGCCACATTCCTCAGCAGATAAGGAAATCCCCACGGGGGAATGCAGGAGGCCTGGGATCCCTCAGCCCTGCCTGACCTCGCAGGTCCTGCTCCCAGCAGTTGGTGGGGCTGACCCTCATCAAAGTCTCCTGGTGGTGCACCCCAGTACTTGGAGGTTCAGACAGGAGGGATGCAGGTTTGAAGACAGCCTCAGCAAGTAGCAAGATTCTCAGCAACCTAGCAAGACCCTGTTTTAAAACCAAAATCAAAAATCAAAAATGGCTAGGGTGTAGCTTAGATGTAGAATGCCCCTGGGTTCAATCCCCAGTACCACACACACACACACACACACACACACACACACGTCTCTTGGTAGGTCATCACCAGGTCTTCTTCACACAAAGTCCTGCTGGTTCACTTAAAGACCAGAGAAGGATCCAGAGTCTCCCCAAAGCCACCCATCTTACCAAGGTAATCCAAGACTTTTTGTGTGGATTTTGTGCTCTTTCCTCCACCTGTAGGTGCCACAAAACAACATAAACTACAAACCCCGCCCTGTCCTCTGTGCAGAGGCCCCTGCCTTCAGGCCCCAAGGCTAGCCATGGTCTCTCTCTCTCTCTCTCTCTCTCCTCTCTCTCTCTCTCTCTCTCTCTCTCTCTCTCTCTCTCATCGCTCTTACACACACACTAGAGATTGAACTCAAGGCCATTCTGCCTCTGAGCTACACCCCCAGCCCTTTTTTAATTTATTGAAACAGGGTCTTACTAAGTTACTGAGGGTCTTGCTGCATTGCTGAGGCTGTTCTTGAACCTGTGAGCCTCCTGTTTCAACTTCCCAAATACTGGGATTACAGGCGTGCACTACCACACCTGGCCAATGCACACTTGAATCCACCCACCCCTGCTCTGCACCCCCAAGGCCCAGTGCAGACCCTGCGGCACGAGGCTGCCCTTCCCCTCTCCTCCTGCTGCAGACCCACCGAGTCTCCTTGCTGTTCCTCTGACTCTTGTCTTTCCTGCACTGCCTTGGCTCCCAGCTCTGGCCAGCCCCACATCTGGAGTCTCCCGCAGGACCCACACTTCCCTCCCACCCTCCCACAGGCCCACTCTAGGAGCACCAGGCTAGATCTGTCATGTTCTTCTGGGCTCTTAGGGAGGTGCCCAGCAGGTAGTGGGAGCTGGGGGCAGGGCGGGGGGCTGGTAGGACCAGCTCACTGGAGCTCTCCAGAGCTCAGGCTCAGGCTCAGAATTCCATTTCAATTCCACGCCTCCTTTTCCCTGTGATGTGATCTTGGGCAAGTTGCTTCCCTTCTCTGTGCCCCAGTGGCCTTGTCTCTAAAATGTGAATACTAGGAGCTGGGCGTGGTGGTGCACCCTTGTACCAGTACTTGGGAGGCTGAGACAGGAGCATCACAGGTTTGCAGACAGCCTCAGCTACTTAGTGAGGCCCTCCACAACTTAGTGAGATTCTGTTTCAAAATAAAGAATAAAAAATAGGGCAGGGGTGTAGGTCAGAGGTAGAATGCCCCAAAATAAAATAAAATGGGAACACTAGGTCCTTTTCATAAGGTTTTGTAAGAACTTAAAGTGCTTCAGGCCCAGCCCAATCAGGCTGTGGGCTGCCCTGTGTCCTACCCTGGAGATGGAGTCTCTGGCCAGGAAGCAGCCCCAGCCCCAGCCGGCCCCCCAACTCCTGGCCCTGTTCTACCCACTCCCCTCTGGGAGGAGCTCAGAGCCCCTGAGAGGCGCCCCTGCCCACTTACTCCACACAATCTCAAAATCCTAGAGGAGAGACCTGCCTCCCACACAAGCCCCACACCAGCGGAGATGCGCCACCTCCCAGCCCCATCTCAGGAATGTCCAAACTCAAGGGACCCTGCCGTGAGCCCTGGACTTAGCAGAGTCTGTCCCCTTATCCTGACTCTGCCACCAAATAGCTGTGTGATTTTGGACAGTCTTACTTCCCACTCTTGTAAAAAGGAAATAATTCCAGCCCCTCTTTCCTCCAATGGTTGTCCTGCAGCTCCATTGCGCAGACTAGAGACAGGGTGCTTTATAAACCAGGACAGGGTGGAGAAGCTTGGTAGCCAGACCTGGTAGCATAGGGTTGGCAGGGAGGATCAGGCCAGGCCTGCAGGCCTCTCTGGGAAGGGTGGTGCCAAGGGTGTAGCTGCTGGGCTCTGGTCTGGCCGGGCAACAAAAGGTTTCGGAGGTGAGGTTGATGAGGACTAAGGGTTGGCCTGAGCTTACCCAAAGTTGCTCAAGGGCTTCTGCTTGGTCATTGTCTCCCTGCCACCTGCTCTCCTCACTTCTCCAGAGGCACCTTCCAGTGCCCCCGAGGGCCCCAAGAACTGGCACAGAATCACCGATGCCCAGAGGCACTGCCAACTCTGGCCCCGGCCCAGCACTCCCCACCCCTTCCCCATCCTCTGAACTCCAGCCCAGCAGAATTAGGAATTTCCTAATATTAGTCATGATTCTTTCAGTGGTAAGTGCCAACAACCCAACTCAAAGTGGCTTAAATAGAAAATTAAAGGTATTTGGCTACTTAACCGAAAAGCCCAATCCAGCTGGATCCGTGGGAGAAAACGGTATCAAAAAGCTGCAGTTTCTCTCTTATTTTTTATTTTTTGCTCTTCTCTGAAATGGCTTTTTAACCCCCTCTGCATAGTTTGGCTCTCCGTGGTGGTCTCAGACAGCTACGCTGGCCTATTTTTAAAAACTAAACAATCCCAGGAGAAAAACAGATTATCTTTCACAATAGTTTAAAAAAAAAAAAAAAAAAACTCCCAAGATGGACGCGTAGTGAGCTGATGTAAGTCCTGTGCCCTTCCTTAAACCTGCCGGATGAAGCGTGCTGGTTGACTTGGGGACAAGCCCATGCTAGCAACACCAGGGCCAAGTGTGGGGGAGAGGAGGTTCCCCAAAATAAATCTGGATGCTGTTTCTGGAAGAAGGAAGAATGGATGCTCGGCTAGGCAAAAATGATGGATACCGGAAGCATCCTATCCCTTGGCTGCCAGTATTTAAACACATGTACTTTTCCTGTTTACATGATTTTTTTTTATTGTTATATGATACTGGGGGGGGGGTTTGAACTCAGGGGCATTCTACCTCTGAGCTACACTTCCAGCCCTATTTTACTATTTTATTTTATTTTATTGAGGTACTGGGGATGGAACCCAGGGGCATTCTACCTCCAGCCCTATTTTTATTCTTTATTTTGAAACAGGGTCTCACTGAGTTGCAGAGGGCCTCAAAGTAGCTGAGGCTGTGCGTGAACCGCGATTCTCCTGTCTCAGCCTCCCAAATGCTGGGATTAAGCCAGGCGTGGTGGCACACGCTTGTAACCCCAGCACTTGAGAGGCTGAGACAGGAGGATCATGCAGGTTCAAAACCAGCCTCAGCTACTCAGTGAGGCTCTCAGCAACTTAGTGAGACCCTGTTTCAAAATAAAGTATATAAAAAAAAGTAGGTCTGGGAGTATAGTTTGGAGGTAGAAAAGCTCCTGGGTTCTACCCCAGTACCATAAAATAGATGATAGATAGATAGATAGATAGATAGATAGATAGATAGATAGATAGATAGATAAAATAAATTGCCAGAGCTATAATTAAGCTGAGCGTGGTAGCACACGCTTGTAACCCCAGCATTCAGGAGGCTGAGACCAGAGGATCGCGGTTTGCAGACAGCCTCAGCTACTTAGTGAGGCCCTCTGCAACTCAGTGAGACCCGGTTTCAAAATAAAGAATAAAAATAGGGCAGGTGGTGTGTAGCTCAGAGGTCAAATGCCCCTGGGTTCCATCCCCAGACCCGAAAATAAAACAAAATTCTGGGATTACAAGCGTGTGGCCCCACGCCTGGCTCCCATTTTATTTTTTATTTTGAAGCAGACTCTCCCTAAGTTGCAGAGGCCTCACTAAGTTTCTGAGGCTGGCTGTGAACCTCCAATCCTCCTGTCTCAGCCTCCCAAGTACTGGAGTGTGTGTTACCACGCCCAGATTTACATAATTTTTATGTTTTATTGCCACCCTCTTTTCTTTTTACTTGGGAATAATTTCACATTTATAGGAAAGTTCCAAGAGCAGTACAAATAACTTTTTTTTTCCTCTGAGTTATTTGAGAGCAAGTCACCGCCATGATGTCTCATCACTCTGGCTGACTTTAGAGTGTAAATCCTGCAATGACATTTTCCCTGAATAATCACAGAGCAGCCACAAAAGGAGAGAAAAGTTGTGCGTGTTTCAGCAGTTGTCTCAACAACGTCTTTTGTAGCAAAAGCATCCAATTCAGTCCCACACTCTGCGTTTATCCTGTCTTTCCTTTTCTTTGTGACCTTGTAAATTGTGGAGATTTGGCTGGGTGTGGTGGTGCACGCCTGTAGTCCCAGTATTTGTGAGGCTAAGACAGGAGGACCGAAGGTTCGAAGCCAGCCTCAGTAACTTAGTGAGACACTCAGAAACCTAGCAAGGTCACGTTTCAAAATGAAAAAGTAAAATAGGGCTGGAGGTCTAACTCAGAGGTAGAATGCCCCTGGGTTCGATGCCTCGCACCCCTCCCCAAATCGAAGATTACAGGCCATGATTGTATATAGAGTGCGCCTCAACTTGGGTTTGTCTAATATTTCCTCATGATTAGATTCAAGTTATGAATTGGGGGCAGGAATATCATAGAAGCAGTGCTGTGTTCTTCTCACTGTATCTTAGTGGATGGTGTATAATTTCCATTTGTCTCATTACTGATGATATTAACATTGCTTGACTGGTGGGGAACCCAGGGGCATTCTACCTCCAAGCTACACCACAGCCCTATTTTATTTTTATTTTGTAACAAGGTGTTGTTACGTTGATGAGAGTCTCACTATTTGCTGAAGATGTTCTCCAACCTGTGATGTTTCTCTCAGCCTCCCAAGTAGTCGGATTATAGGAGTGTGTCACCATGTCTGGTTTATAATTTTGTTTTTCCGAGATGGGATTTTACTATATGTTGTCTAGACTGTCCTTGAACTCCTGGGCTTAAACGATCTTTCTGCCTCAGCCTCCCAAATAGCTAGGACTACAGATACCTGCCTCCGTGTCCAGTTTAATACAATCTTTTATTTTGTTTTGTTTTGTTTTGTGATACTGGGGATTGAACCCAGAGGCATTCTACCTCCAAGCCCAATTTTATTTATTTATTTATTTATTTATTTATTTATTTATTTATTTATTTATTTATTTTTGTGGTACTGGGGTTCCTGGAAGCCCTTCTACCTCCGGGCTACACTCCCAGACCTATTTTTTATACTTTTATATTTGGAAACAGGGTCTCTTAAACCAGCACGGCTGACTTCGAACCTGTGCCATCTTCCTGTCTCCGCCCCCCAAGCGCAGGGATTACAAGCGTGCGCCACCACGCCCGGCCAATTTTATTTTTTATTTAAAAACAGGGTCTCACTGGGTTGCTGAGAACCAAGTTGCCAAGGCTGCCTTTAAACCTATGATCCTCCTGTCTCAGCCTACTACCAAGTACTAGGATTCCAGGCTTGCGCCACTACACCTGGCTTAAAAGAACCTTTTTAAAATGTAAATGTGAGCCAGTTGTAGTGGTGCATGCTTGTTTCAAAATAAAAATAAAATAGAGCTGGTGTGTACCTTGGAGGTAGAATGCCCCTGGGTTCAATCTCTAGTACCACAGAAATAAATAATACTAAATGTGAATAGCAAAAGAAAAAAAAGATTTTGGAAAAAAGTGGAAAATAATGAAGGAGAATATATTCAGGGTTTGACATTAGTCAAAAAATTTGACACATATACATAAACACAACCAAACATAGGAAAAGATAAATAAGTTGGATTACAGTAAAATTAAGAACATCTATTCATCTAAAAATATCACTGAGCAATAAGGCAGGTTTTTTTTTTTTTTTTTTTTTTTTTGGTGGTGGGACTGGGGTTCCTGGAAACCCTTCTACCTCTGGGCTACACGCCCAGACCTATTTTTTATATATTTTTTTAAATTTGGAAACAGGGTCTCCTAAGCCAGCGAGGCTGGCTTCGAACCTGTGAGATCCACCTGTCTCCACCTCCCAAGTGCGGGGATTACAAGCGTGTGCCACTACGCCCGGCCAGATAGAGATATTTTTAATATATGTGTTTGACAAGGGTTTGAGAACATAGTTAAAATATCCTACAAGGGGTTGGGGGTATAGCTCTGTTAGATAGCACTTGCCTAGCATGCATAAGACTTGGGCTCCATTTCTAGTACTACAAAATAAAAATCCTATAGACAAGAGAAAAAGGCAGATACCCCAGTTTTTTTTTTTTTTAAGTAGGTAAAAAGCCTGGCACTGTGGTGCATGACTATAATCTCAGGCTGAGATAGGGGGATCACAAGTTTGAGGCCAGCTTGGGCAATGTAGAAAAGCCAAGACCCTTTCAAAATAAAAAAAATAAAAAGGACTGGGGCTGTAGCTTGGAGGTAGAAGGTAGAATAGAATGCTCCTAGGTTAATTCCCAGTACCATCAAAAAAAAAAAAAAGGCAAAGGATTTAATATATAAAAGAAGATATTCAAATGATTAATGAACATATGCAAAACTATTCAACAGTTATCAGAGGGATGTGAATTAATGCCACAGTGAGATGCCACTACACATTCATCAGAATGGCTAAAACTTAATAGGCCGAGGCCACCGGGACTCCCATAGTGCTGGGATGAGGGGAAATCCATCCAGACACTTTAGAAAATCTCTAGATTTAGAAAATGACTACTAAAGTTGAACAAGAGCCTTCATTATACTCCTGCAGATATATATATATACACACATATATATACATATACACACACACATATATATTATATATATACATATATATACATATATATATATATATTTTTTTTTAAGTCCTGGAGATTGAACCCAGGGACATTCTACCTCTGAGCTGCATCCCCAGCCCTTTCTATTTTTTATTTTGAAAGACGATCTCACTAAGTTGCTAAGGCTGGCCTCACACCTGCAATCCTAGCTTAGCCTTTCAAGTACTGGGATTTTAAGTGTGTGCCACCACTTCTGGCCAGCAGTTATACATTTGAGTACATATCCACGAGAGATGCACACATGTGTGTATCAAAGCATATGAGAACTTGCTTGTACACTCCTGATGGTAAAAAAAAAAAAAAAACTTGAAAGAATCCCAAATAGGCCATCAGAAATAGAATGGACCAATAAATTGCAGTATATTTACTCAATAACATATATACAACAATACCAAAAGACAAACCCCTTCTTCATTTAACAACATGGACAAATATGAAAATCTAGTACTAGGCCCATGAAACTAGTCACAAACAGAAGAGTATACTGTATGTTTCACTCACGTAGTTCAGTGAGCCAAACCGCTCGCTAGTGATAGAAGTTGTTTACCTAGAGAAGGGCACTCAGTGGAGGGGGAGGCGAGGGAGATGTCTAAGGCTCTGATAATCTCCATCATCCCACTGGTTGTCACATGGGTGTGTTCATTTTGAAAGTTCACTGAGGCTTGCACTTAAGATCTGTGCACTTCCTGAGTGTGGTGGTGCACACTTGTAATCCCAGTACTTGGGAGGCTGAGACAGGAGGATAGGTTTGAGGATAGCTTCAGCAAGTAGTAAGACTTTTATCAACCTAGCAAGACCCTGCTTCATAATAAAAATATAAAATAAAATAGGGCTGGGAACATAGCTCAGATGGAGAATGCCTCTGAGTTCAATCCCCAGAACCACACAACACACACACACACACACACACACACACACACACACACAAATTTGTGCACTTGCCAGATATGGTGATACATTCCGGCCTCAGCAACTTAGTGAGAACTGTTGTGTGTGTGTGTGTGTGTGTGGTACTAGGGATTGAACCCAGAAACATTCTACCTCCAAGCTACACCTGCAGCCCTATTTTATTTTTTGTTTTGAAATAGGGTTTCACTAGAATGCTGAGTCTCATTACTTGTGGAGGCTGTTCTTGAACCTGTGAGCCTCTTGTCTCCGTCTACCAAGAATTAAGATTTACATGCAGGCACCACCATACTCGGTTGCGAGACCCTGCTTTATTTATTTATTTTTTTTTGGTGGCCCTGGGGATGGAACCCAGGGGCTTTCTACCTCCGGGCTACATGACCCTGCTTTAAAATGAAATATAAGCAAGCGTGGTGGCACACACTTGTAATTAACAATCTAGGATTAATTTTTCTATATAGGATGAGGTAGCAGTCAAAGTCAATTTTCCCATATGAATATTAAATTTATCCAGTATCACTTGAAGAATAGCTCAGAGGTAGAGCACTTGTCTAGCATAATGGAGATTCTGGGTTTGATCCCCAGCACTGTCAAACTAAAACTAAAAATAACTAAATATATCCAGTATCATTTATTGGAAATATCTTTCTCCCCCACCCCATCATTTCATTGGGCTCTAAGACATAGGTCTGAGCTGA
This sequence comes from Muscardinus avellanarius, assembly GCF_963383645.1. NCBI lineage: Eukaryota > Metazoa > Chordata > Mammalia > Rodentia > Gliridae > Muscardinus > Muscardinus avellanarius. Next base: position 45,122,329 of record NC_137802.1, on the reverse strand, counting down.
GCATGGTGGCATACACTTACAATCCCAGTACTCGAGAAGCTGAGACAAGAGGATTGCAGTTGTGAGGACAGCCTCAGCAAAATTTGAGACTTCCATTAACCAAGTAAGACTCTGTTTTAAAAAAAAAAGGTAGGCCGGGCGTGGTGGCGCACGCTTGTAATCCCCCCGCTTGGGAGGCAGAGACAGGAGGATCGCGCAGGTTCGAAGCCAGCCGCGCGCGCTGGTTTAGGAGACCCTGTTTCCAAATAAAACTGTAAAAATAGGTCTGGGAGTGTAGCCCGGAGGTAGAAGGGCTTCCAGGAACCCCAGTACTCCCCCCCAAAAAAGTAATAAGTAAATGAAATAGGGGTGGGCATGTCACTCAGAAGTAGAATGCCTCTGGTTCAACCCCCAATGACACACACACATGCACGCACGCACGCACGCACGCAGACACAAAATACATAGGTCTGGTTTGTTTGTTTGTTTGTTTGTTTGTTTGTTTGTTTGTTTTTTGGGGGAGGGTCTGGGGATGGAACCCAGGAGCATTCAACCTCTGAGCTACATCCCCTGCCCTATTTTTTTTTTATTCTTTGGTTTTGAAACCGAGTCTTACTGAGTTGCAGAGGGCCTCACTAAGTAGGTGAGGCTGTCTGCGAAACACAGTCCCCGGTCTCAGCCTCCCGAATGCTGGGATTACAAACGTGCGCCACCACCTCCAGCTCATAGGTCTGTTTTTACACTATTGATTGTGTCCCAGAAGTCTATTTGCCTGAAAGTTTGTATACTAGGTTTTTTTTTTTTTCTTTTTTCTTTTCTTCTTTTTTGTGGTACTGGGGATGGAACCCCGGGGCTTTCTACCTCTAAGCTACACTCCCAGACTTATTTTTATATTTTATTTAAAAACAGGGTCTCACTAAGTTGCTGAGAATCTCACTAAGTAGCTGAGGCTGGCTTCGAACCTGTGCGATCCTCCTGTTTCAGCCTCCTAAGTAGTGGGATTACAAGCGTGCGCCACCACGCCCAGCTGTACACTGGTTGTTTTTTTTTTTTTTTTTTGGTTTGTTTTTGTTTTTTGTCTTGTTTTGTTTGTTTTTGGTATTGTGGATTAAGCCCAGGAGCATTTGACCTCTGAGATAAATCCCCAACCATGTTTTATTTTATTTATTTTTGCAGTACTGGGGATGGAACTCAGGGGCATTCTACCTTGGAGCTATACCCCCAACTCTATTTTTTACTCTTTATTTTGAAACAGGGTCTCACTGGGTTGCAAAGAGCCTTACTAAGTAGCTGAGGCTGTCCATGAACTGTAATCCTCCTGTTTGGGCCTCCCACATGCTGGGATTACAAGCGTGTGCCACCACACCGGCTCCCAGCTCTATTTTATCTTCATTTTGAAAGAGTCTCACTAATTTGGGGAGGGTCTTACTAAGTAGCAGAAGCTGACTGCAAACCTGCAATCCTCCTGTCTCAGCTTCCTAAATTGCCGGGATTACAAGCATGTGCCACCATGTCCGGCTATACTGACTTTTAATTACTGTAGATTTGTAATAAGTCTTATTAACAGGTAGTTCAAGTCTTCCAGTTATTTTTGGCCTTTGCTTTCCCCAGTAAACTTTAGAGCCAGCTTGTCAATTTCTACCCAAAAGAAAACCTTCAGGAATTTTTTGTTCTTCAAATGGATTCGAGTTATAAGTCACATACCACACAGTTCACCCATTTAAATAAGTGTGTAATTCAGTGAATTTTAATCCACTCTCAGAGTTGTGCGACCATCACCACAATTCATTTTAGAACATTTTCAGCACGCTCCAAGAAAAACGTCATGCCTGTTAGCAATTCAGTTCACTCCCTTTTCTTCCCCACTCTACTCCCAACCCTAGACACACCCTAATTTGATTTTATCTTTATAGATAAAGCTTATTTTTGACATTACATGTAAATAGGTCTATGCTACAAGCCAGCCTTTTTGCTTTTTATTTTAAGACTGGGTCTCACACAGGTAGTCCTCCCACTTGTAATCTTCCTGTCTTAGTCTCCTAACATACTGGGATTACTGGCCTGCACCACCGTATCCAGTTCATAATATGTGAGCTTTTGTGACTGGCTTCTTTCATGAAGCACGACATTTGAAGGATGAATCAGAACTTCACTTTTTATGACCGCACCACATTTTGTCATACGAATATACCATATTTATTGATCTATTCACCAGTTGTTTCTACATTTTGGCACTATAAATAATGCTACTGTGAACATTCTTATACATTTTTATTCAATATCTCAAGATGAAAGTCCTGGGCTACATGGTAACATGATTATTCTTTAAAGAAGATGTAAGGTTTTTTTTTCAAAGAGGTTGCACATAATCTGTATACCAGTTGGGGAAACAATTTACCATTTTACTATACTGACACAACAAATCTCTGAACATAGTATAGCTCTATTTGTTTTTAAGTTCTTCTTTTCCTCTCAGTAGCATTGTGTAGTTTTATGTGTAGAATTTTGAACATATTTTATCAGATTTATTTTAAGGTATTTGTTGGAGTTTTATTTAAAAAACTACTATTACTGATGACAACTTTTTTTATTGTCTAGTTGCCATTGCCAATTTATTAAATAAATATGATTTACTGACTTTGACCTTGCTCAATTTATTAATCCAACTTATATCTGTAGTTTAAAAACTTTTCCTACGTACATGTCATGTTATCGATGAATGGCCATAGTTTTCTCTCTCTCTCTCTCTCTCTCTCTCTCTCTCTCTCTCCTTTCCTTTCTTTTCTTTTCTTTTTTTTGTAGTACTGGGGGTAGAATCCAGGGGCTTTTCTACATCCGGGCTATACTCCCAGACCTATTTACCTATTTTATACTTTTATCTGGAAACAGATAAAATAAGAAATAAGTTGCTTAGAGCTTCACTAAGTACCTGAGGCTGGCTTTGAACCTGTGCGATCCTCCTGTCTCAGCCTCTCAAGCACAGGGATTACAAGCGTGCGCCACCACTCCTGGCTTCTCTCTTCCTTCCTTCCTCCTTCCTTCCTTCCTTCCTTCCTTCCTTCCTTCCTTCCTTCCTTCCTTCCTTCCTTCCTTCCTTCCTTCCTTCCTTCCTTCCTCTCCCTCTCCCTCTCCCTTTCCCTCTCCCTCTCCCTCTCCCTCTCCCTCTCCCTCTCTCTCTCTCTCTCTCTCTCTCTCTCTCTCTCTCTCTCTCTCTGTGGTGCTGGGGATTGAACCCAGAGGCATTCTACCTCCAAGCTACGCCCCCAGACCTATTTTTTATTCTTTGTTTTGAAACAGGGTCTCACTAAGTTGTGGAGGACCTCGCTAAGTAGTTGAGACTGGCCGTGAACCTGCGATCCTCCTGTCTCAGCCTCCCAAGTACTGGGATTACAAGGACCACCACGCCCAGCTCTTCTTTATTTTTTTTAATCTTCCACCTTTTATTTTATTCCTTTTTCTTTCTTTATTGCACTGGCTAGAACTTCTCATATAATATTGAACAGAAGTGGTAGATATCCTCAATTTATGTTAATCTCAAAAGTATAGCTTTTAATAATTTATACCACTAGTGTGAAGTGTAGACACACACACACACACACACACACACACACACACACACACAGTCATTACCAGTCTAAGAAAAATTTTCTTTTCTTTTTTCTTTTTGTCTTTTTGGAATAGGGGATCGAACTCAGAGCGTCCCACCTGCAAAACAGGTGCTTTGCCACCAAGCTACATCCTGGCCCCTCAAATTTTATTTTATATTTAGCTTACCAATGATTTCTATCACAAATAAATGTTGAATTTTTATAGAGTGCCTTTGGAACATCTATTGAAATCTTATTTTACTCATTTATTCATTTAATGTGGTGAGTTACACAGTTGACTTTCAAATGGGAAGCCAACCTCACATTCCTGGAATGAGTTCAACTTTTTCACAATGCAACATCATTTTTATATAACACTGGGTTTTATTTGCTATTATTTTGGTTAGGATTTTGCATCTATGTTTTGACAGAAATCGGTCTATGACTGTTTTCTCACAATGTCATCGTTTGCTTTTAATATCTAGGTTATGTTGCCCTCCTTGAAAAAGTTAGGAAGTGTTCCCATGAAAAAAATTTCTATTCTCTGTAAGAATTTGTGTAAAAGTTGTGTCATTTCTTTTAACATTTGGAAGAATTTAGCAGTCAATCCATCTGGATTTGAAGCCTTCTGTGTGGAAAGATGTTTAATTACTGATACAACTGTTCTAATAGATACGTGACTATATATTCTCTTTTGTAAGATATTTTAAAGCTGAGTATTCTGGTGCTTCCTATAATCCCAGTACTTGGGAGGTGAGACAGGAGGATCACAGGTTCACGGCCAGCTTCAGGATTTAGCAAGACCCTCTGAAACTTAGTGAGACCCTGTCTCCAAATTTAAAAAGTAAAACAAAAACAGGGGTGGGGTGTAGCTCTGAGGTATAATGCCCTTGGATTCAACCCACAGCTCTTCCCCCTACACACACAAAAAGAAATATATTGCTTAATATTGAAACTTCAGGAGATTTTAAGTTATCCTTTTGTTACTGATTTCTAGCCTAAATACAGGATTATAGCTCACACTCTCTTTCTTTCTTTCTTTCTTTCTTTCTTTCTTTCTTTCTTTCTTTCTCTCTCTCTTTCTCTTTCTCCCTTTCTTTCTTTCTTTCTTTCTTTCTTTCTTTCTTTCTTTCTTTCTTTCTTTCTTTCTTTCTTTCTTTCTTTCTTTCTTTCTTTCTTTCTTTCTTTCTTTCTTTCTTTCTTTCTTTTGCAGTCCTGAGGATGGAACCCAGGGGCATTCTACCTTCGAGCTACACCCCCAGCCCTATTTTTTTATTCTTTATTTTGAAACAGGGTCTCACTGAGTTGCTGAGGGCCTCACTAAGTAGCGGAGGCTGTCCGTGAACTGTGATCCTCCTGTCTCAGCCTCCCAAATGCTGGGATTACAAGTGTGCGCCACCACGCCCGGCTTAGCTCATACTCTTATGATTTTCATTCTTTGATATTTTTAAAGACTAGCTTTCTAACCCAGCATGTGCTTAGTTTTTATAATTGTTCCACATATAAGAAAAATTATATTATGAAGTAATTTGGTGTACTGGGGAAACACATATGTCAGATTATTTTAAATTCCATATATAGTTATTTTTGTCTGCTCTTCCACCAATTATTGAGAAAATGTATTAAAATCTCTAATTCATGTTATTGTTCAATATCCTAACACACACACACACACACACACAGAGAATAAAACTAAATTTATCTATATTTAAATTATGAAAGGCCGGGCATGGTGGCACACGCTTGTAATCCCCATGCTTGGGAGGCGGAGACAGGAGGATCACACAGGTTCAAAGCCAGTCTCAGCTACTTAGTGAGGCTCTCAGCAACTTAATGAGACCCTGTTTCCAAATAAAAATATAAAAATAGGTCTGGGAGTATAGCCCGGAGGTAGAAAGTTCCTGGGTTCCACCCCCAGTACCATACACACACACACACACACACACACACACACACACACACACACTGGAAAAAGTACAGAGAAAACCTGAATATGTATCATCACTTAGATTCAAGAAATGTCAAGATTTTTCTATATTTGTTTCAACTGTGTGTGTGTGTGTGTGTGTGTATATGTGTGTGTGTTCTGAAATAATTTCAAAGTTAGTTAAAGAGAATATGGTATAAGCCAGCCATGCTGGCCTAAGAGACTCTGTTTCCAAAAAAAAAAAAAGTATAAAATAGGTCTGGGAGCCGGGCGTGGTGGCGCACGCTTGTAATCCCAGCATTCGGGAGGCTGAGACTGGAAGATCGCGGTTCGCGGACAGCCTCAGCTACTTAGTGAGGCCCCTTGCAAATCAGTGAGACCCGGTTTCAAAATAAAGAATTAAAAAAAAAATAGGGCAGTGGGTGTAGCTCGGAGGTCAAATGCCCCTGGGTTCCATCCCCAGACCCGAAAAAAAAATTTGGTCTGGGGGTGTAGCCCAGAAGTAGAAGGGTTTCCAGGAACCCTAGTACCACCAAAAAAGAAAAAGAAAAGAAAAGAAAAGAAACAAAGAAAAAGAGAGAGTATGGTATTTTGTCACTAAATAATTTGACATAAAGATGTCTTCTTACATAACCACAGTACCATAATCACACTGAAGAAAAGTGAAATTAATTCTATACTATCACCAATTACCCAATCCACATTCAAATTTCTGCATTTGTCCAAAAGTGGTTTTGTATTTGTTTTTCCCAAAGATGTTGCCAAGAATCACTCACTAAACGTGATTGTCATGTCTCAATTCTCTTTTAATTTCTCTCTAGCATTCTACCTCTGAGTTACATTCCTAGCCATTTTTTTAAAAATTTGAAACAAGGTCTCCCTGAGTTGCTGAGGCTGAAAGCAAACCTACAATCCTCCTGTCTTAATCTCCCAAATACCGGATTACAAGCATGTGCCACCATGCCTGGCTTTTAACCTTTTTTTTTTTTTGCGGGTCTGGGGATGGAACCCAGGGGCATTTGACCTTCTAACCACATCCCCTGCCCTATTTTTATTCTTTATTTTGAAACAGGGTCTCACTAAGTTGCAGAGGGCCTCACTAAGTAGTTGGGGCTGTCCGCAAACCGCGATCCTCCAGTTTCAGCCTCCTGAATGCTGGGGTTACAAGTATACACCACCATGCCCGGTGCTTTTAACCTATTTTTATTGTTTTTGGGGTTTTTTTTAGTGGTATTGGGGGTGGAACCCAGAGGCTTTCTACCTCCGGGCTATACTCCCAAGCTTATTTTATATTTTATTTGGAAACAGGGTCTCACTAAGTTGCTGAGAGCCTCACTAAATAGCTGAGGCTGGCTTCGAACCTGCGCGATCCTCCTGTCTCAGCCTCCCAAGCTTGGGGATCACAAGCGTGCGCCACCATGCCCGGCTAACCTATTTTTAAAAATGACTTTATATATTACAGCAATTTGGGGTTACAACAAAGCTGAACAGAAGGCACAGAGATTTCCTATGTATTTTCTGTCCCCACATACATGCAGTCTTTTTCACTATTAAAATCCCACACCAAGTGGTATTTGTTCCGATTGCTGAACTTACATATATATCATTATCATCCAAAGTCCACAGTTTCTGTTAGGGTTCACTCTTGGTGTTGTATATTCTAGGGGTTTCGGCAAATGTGTGATATCTATCTAAAAATAAGCCCCTGTGTTCTTATTCATCTCTCTGGCAACCAACTATCTTTTTACTGTCTTCATAGTTGTGCCTTTCCTAGAACGTCATATGGTTGGAACCAGACAGTATGCAGCCTTTTGAGACTGGCTTTTTCCACTTAGTAATGTGTTTTTGAGTTTACTTCGTGTCTTTTCACAGCTTGATTGCACATTTCTTTTTAGCAGTGAATGATAGCTCTATTACCTGGACATATTGTAATTTATTTGTCCTTTCACCTACAGAAAGACACCTTGGTTGCTTCCAACTTTTGGCAAACATGCATAAAGCTTCTGTAAACATTCATGTGCCGATATTTGTGTAGAAGTAACTTTTCAACTCATTTGAGTAAATAAAAGCACAATTGCTGGATCATATGGTAAGAGTATGTTTAGTTTTGTAAGAAACCGCAAACTATCTTCCAAAGTGGCTGTACCATTTTGCACTCCCACCAGCCATGAAGGAGAATTCCTGCTCCATATCTTTGCCAACATTCGGCGTTGTGAATATTTTGGATCTTAGCCATTCTAATAATAAGTGTGTGGTGGTATCTCATTGTTGTTTTAATTTATAATTTTCTACCGACGTAGGATGTTGAGCATCTTTTTATATGCCTATTTGATATTTATACATCTTCCATGGTGAGGTGTCTGTTCAGATCTATTGCCCGTTTTCAAATTGCATTATTTATTTTCTTATTGTTGAGTTTTAAGAGTTCTTTGTATATTTTGGATAAGAGCCCTTCATCAGATATATCTTTTGCAAATATTTTCTTCCAGTCTGTGGTTTTTGTTTTCATTCTCTTGACAGTGGCTTTCACAAAGCAAAAGTTTATTAATTTAATTAAGCCCAGATCATAGAATCTTCTTCTCACAGATCATGCTTGTGGGGATATATTAAAAAGTCATTACCATACCCTAGGTCATTTAGGTTTTCTTCTATATTATTTTCTATGAGTTGAAGAAGTATAGTTTTTATTTTATTTTACATTTAGGTCTATAGTCTATTTTGAGTTAATTTTTGTGAAAAGGTTAAGGTCTGTCTAGATTCATTTTTGTACTGATGTCCAGTCTCTCCAGCGTCATTTGTTGAAAAGACAATCTTTAGCCAGACATTGAGGCACACACTTCGAATCTCTGTGCTTGGGAGGCTGAGGCAGAAGGATCAGCAGGTTCATAGCCAGCCTCAGCTACTTAGTGAGGCCCTCTGAAACTTAGTGAAGTCCTCTGCAACTTAGTGAGACCCTATTTTAAAATAAAAAATAAAAAATAGGACTGGAGGCGTATCTTAGAGGTAGAATGCCCCCTGGGTAAAAAAATAAAATAAAAGAAAAAGAAACAAAGAAAAGGTGATCTTTTATCTATTTTATTGACTTTATTTCTTTATCAAAGATCAGTTGACCATATTTTTGTGGGTCTATTTCTGGGCTACTTTGTGCCAATATCACATTTTCTTGACTACCATAGATTGATATTAGTCCTGAAGTTACCTAGTGTCAATATTCTGACAACTACTTCTCCTCCTCCTCCTCCTCCTCCTCCTCCTCCTCCTCCTTCTTCTTCTTCTTCTTCTTCTTCTTCTTCTTCTTCTTCTTCTTTATTGTATTGACCATTCTGTTGGAATCAGTTTGTTCGAATCTGAAAAATAACTTGCTGAGAATTTTATTAAAATTGCATTAAATCTGTAGAGCAATGTGGAAATAACTGACATCTTAACAATATTGAGTCTTCCTGTCCATGAACATAGAATAGCCTTCCAGTTATTAGGTATTATCTGATTTATTTCATTTTAGTTTTATACTTTTTATATAAATATTGTGCATATTTTTCCAGGCATAGTGGTATGTGACTTAATATCAGCTACTTGGGAGATTGAGGCAGGAAGATCAGAAGTTTGAGTCCAGCCTGGCAACTTAGTGAGATCCTGTCTCAAAACTAAAAGCGGGGGCTGGGGATGTAGCTTAATGATAGAGTGCCCCTGCATTTAGTCCTCACTACTATAAAAATAAACAAGTAAATATTGTACATATTTTGTTAGGCTTAAACCTAAGAGTTTAATTTTGTGGGGTTCTAGTATAAATAGCATTTTTTTTTTTTTTTGCAGTACTGGGGATTGAACCCAGGGGAATTCTACCTCCAAGATACACGCCCCAGCCCTATTTTTCATTCTTTATTTAAAAACAGGATCTCACTAAGCTGTGGAGGGCCTCACTAAGTAGTTAAAGCTGGCTGTGCATCCATCTTCCTGTCTCAGCCTCCCTACTACTGGGATTACAGGCATGCACCACCATGCCCAGCTAAGATTATTGCTTTTTATTTCAAATTTTATCTCAATATATAGGAAAACAATTGAATTGTAAATCAACCTTGTATCCTGCAAACTTTCTCTAGCTGCATATTAGTTCCAGATATTTGTTTGTTTTGTCCATTCTTTTCAATTTTCTATGTAGACAATCATGCTGTCTATAAACAAAGACAATTTTTCTCTCTTCCCTATTATACTTTTTTTCTTGTCTTACTGCATTAGCTAGGATTTGCATTATGATGTTGAGAATGAATGTTACAAAGGGAATTCATTTCACTATTCTTCATCTTAGTGGGAAAGGTTCTAGCATCTTACTATTAAGAATGTTAGAGCCAGGCGTGGTGGCACACGCTTGTAATCCCCGCGCTTGGGAGGCAGAGACAATAGGATTGTGCAGGTTCAAAGCCAGTCTCGCTGGCCTAAGAGACCCTGTTTCCAAATAAAAAATATAAAAATAGGTCGGGGAGTGTAGCCCGGAGGGGGAAGGATTCCATCCTCAGTACCACCAAAAAAAAAAAAAAAAGAATGTTAGAGCCGGGCGTGGTGGCGCACGCTTGTAATTCAAGCATTCGAGAGGCTGAGACCGGAGGATCATGGTTTGTGGCCAGCCTCAGCTACTTAGTGAGGCCCTCTGCAAATTAGTGAGACCCTGTTTCAAAATAAAGAATAAAAATTAGGGCAGGGGGTGTAGCTCAGAGGTCGAATGCCTCTGGTTCCATCCCCAGACCTACAAAAAATAAAAGAAGGAGGAGAAGGAGGAGGAGGAAGGAGGAGGAAGGAGGAGGAGGAGGAGGAGGAAGGAGGAGGAGGAGGAGGAGGAGGAGGAGGAGGAGGAGGAGGAGGAGGAGGAGGAGAGTGTTAGCAGCCAGAAGTGGTGCTGCATACCTGTAATCTCAGTACTTGGGACACTGAAACAGGAGGATTGCAGGCTTAAGGCCAGTCTCAGCAACTTAGTGAGACCCTTCTTAAAACAAAACAAAACAAAAAATGGGGCTGGTGATATAGCTCAGTGGTAGAATGCCCCTGGATTCAATCCTCAGTAACAAAAATAAATGAAGAAACAAACAAAAGAATGATATTAGTTGTAGGTTTTTTGTTGATGTCTCCTATCAAGTTGAGGAAGTTTCCCTCTATTCATAGTTTTCTGAGAGGGTTTTTGTTGTTGTTTATTTAAAATCATGACTGGGCATTAGATTTTGTCAAATGCTTTTTCTGCATCTATTAATATGGTCAAATGACTTTGTTCTCAGCCAGGCATGGTGGTACCTGTTTGTAATCCCAGCATTTGGGAGGCTGAGAGAGGAGGATCACGGTTCGAGGATAGCCTCAGCTACTTAGTGAGGCCCTCCGCAACTCTGTGAGACCCTGTTTCAAAAATAAAGAATAAGCCTGGCGTGGTGGCACATGTTTGTAATCCCAGCATTCGGGAGGCTGAAACCGGAGGATCGCGGTTCGCGAACAGCCTCAGCTACTTAGTGAGGCCCTCCACAACTTAGTGAGACCCTGTTTCAAAAATAAAGAATAAAAACAGGGCAGAGGATGTGGCTCGGAGGTCAAATGCCCCTGGGTTTTATCCCCAGACCCGCAAAAATAAATAAATAAAGAAAGAAAGAAAATAAAGAATAGAGCCGGGTGTGGTGGTGCACGCGTGTAATCCCCGCGCTTGGGAGGGTGAGACAGGAGGATCGCCCAGGTTTGAAGCCAGCCTCAGCTACTGAGTGAGGCTCTCAGCAACTTAGTGAGACCCTGTTTCCAAATAAAATATAAAATAGGTCTGGGAGTATAGCCCAGAGGTAAAATGTCCTTGGGTTCTACCCCCAGTATCCTCCCCCCTAAAAAAGAATTAAAAAAACATAGGGCTGAGGGTGTAGCTCGAAGGTAAAATGGCCCTGGGTTCCACCCCCAGTACCACACACACACACACACACACACACACACACACACACACACACACACACGACTTTGTTCCGATTTGATGAATTAGTTTACATTAGTTGGTTTTTAAATGTTATTCCTGTCCTTGAAGTAAATCCCACCTGATGGTGATACAGAATTCATTTATATGTTGTTGGGTTTGGTTTTCTAATATTTTGTAGTGGATTTTTCAAATCTATGTTAGTGAGAGATATTGGTCTATAGTTTTCTTCTCTTACGTTTTTGATTAGTTTTAGTATTAGAGTAATGATAGACTTGTAGAATTAAAAACTGTTCCTTCTGTGTGTGTGTGTGTGTGTGTGTGTGTGTGTGTGTGTGCGCGCGCACATGCACGCTGGGGATTAAATTCAGGGACATTCTAGCCCTATTTTATATTATTTTTTGTGGTACTGAGGATTGAACCTGGGGGCATTCTATCTCCAAGCTACACCCCCAGTCCTATTTTACTCTTTCTTTCTCTCTCTCTCTCTCTTTCTTTTTTTTTTTTTTTTTTTTTGGTGGTACCGAGGTTCCTGGAAACCCTTTTACTTCTGGGCTACACTCCCAGACCTATTTTTTAATATATATATAATATATTTATATATATTTATATATTTATATATAATATTTATATATATATATATTTTATAATTTGGAAACGGGGTCTCTTAAGCCAGCAAGGCTGGCTTCGAACCTGCACAATCCTCCTGTCTCTGCCTCCCAAGTGCAGGGATTACAAGCGTGTGTCACCATGCCCAGTTACTTTTTCTATTTTTAACTAGGGATTGAACCCAAAGGCATTCTACCTTTGAGCTATACCACCAGTCCTATCTTTTATTTGAAACAGGGTCTCTCAAGGTTGATGAGAATTTCACTACTTGCTGAGACTGCCCACTAACCAGGGATCCTTTTGTCTCAGCCTCCCAAGTATTGGGATTGCAGGCACATGCCACCATGCCTGGCTTATTTTTTACTTTGAAACATGGTCTCACTAAGTTGCAGAGGACCTCACTAAAAGTTGCTAAGTGCTGGCCTTGAACCTACCATCCTCCTGTCTCAGCCTCCCAAGTACGGGGATTACAAGCATGTGCTACCATGCCTGACTGTGCCCTCTGCTTTTATCTTCTGAAGATTATGTAGAACAAATATTATTTCTCCTTTAAATGTCTAGTAGGATTCATTTGTGAACACTACTGGGTCTGATTTATGTTTTGGAAAGTTACTAAATATTGGCTCAGTTTCTTTAACAGATATAATCCTATTTAAATCCTCTATTTCTTCTTCTGTGAGTTTTGGTAGACCATGTCTTTCAAGGAATCAATCCATTCCATTCAGGTTGTGGAATCTGTGGGAAAAGAGTTGTTCATAATACTTCTTTATTTTACTTTTACATTCATGATATGTGTATTAATGTTCCCTCTTTCATTTCTGATATTAGCAATTTGCGTCTGTCTTTTTATGTTGTTGTTGTTAGCCTGCCTAGATGCTTATTGATTATACTTTTTTTTTGTGGGGGTTGGGGATTGAACCCAGGGGCATTCAACCTCTGAGCTACACCTGCTGCCCTATTTTTTTATTATTTGTTTATTTATTTATTTATTTTTGCGGGTCTGGAGATGGAACCCAGGGGCATTTGACCTCTGAGCTATACCCCCTGCTCTAGATTTTATTTTTTATTTGAAACAGGGTCTCACTAAGTTGCAGAGGGCCTCACTAAGTAACTGAGGCTGTCTGCGAACCGCAATCCTCCGGTATCAGCCTCCCAAATGCTTGGATTACAAACGTGCGCCACCATGTCCGGCTTATTCTTTATTTTGAGACAGGGTCTTACTGAATTGTGACAGGGTCTCACTAAATTGCGGAGTGCTTCACTAAGTAGCTGAGGCTGTCTGCAAACTGTGATCCTCCAGTCTCAGCCTCCCGAATGCGGGGATTACAAGCGTGCACCACCACGCCCAGCATATACTGCTTTTTTCAAAGCACTTGCTTTTGTTGTTGACTTTTTGTTTTTGAATCTAATGATTTCTGCTCTCTTTTTGATTATTTATTTTCCTCCTCTTCCTCTTCCTCTTCCTCTTCCTCCTCCTCCTCCTCCTCCTCTTCTCCTCTTCTCCTCCTCCTCTCCTCTTCCTCCTCCTCTTCCTCCTCCTCCTCCTCCTCCTCCTCCTCCTCCTCCTCCTCCTCCTCCTCCTCCTCCTCCTCCTGCTTCTTCTTCTTCTTTTTGGTGGTACTGGGTTCCTAGAAACCCTTCTGCTTCCGGGCTACACTCCCAGACCTATTTTTTTTTATATTTTTATTTGGAAATAGGGTCTCTTAAGCCAGCACAGCTGGCTTTAAACCTTCGTAATCCTCCTGTCTCGGCCTCCCAAGCACAGGGATTACAAGCGTGCGCCACCACGCCCGGCTTATTTTCTTCTTCTTAATTTTCTTCTTTTTCCAATATCCTAAGGTGGAAGGTCAGATCACTAGTTTTAGACCTTTTTTTTTCTTTTGTAACATATGGATTCAATATTATAAATTTTCCTCTAGAACTAAAATATAAGAAGAGACAGACCAAGATGGTGGAGATGGTGGCAGTATTCGGGAGAGGTAGATAAAACCAATCCAACCCACCTTGAACTGTTGGAGACATCTCCCCCCCAAAAAAGACTGCTCCTGCCCCACATGCTCAGGAATTCTGGACAACATACAATGTAAGAAAAATGCTCGGGAGGAGGGCCAGGACGGCAGCGGCAGCAACGGCCAGTATTGGGGAGAGGCAGGTAAATTCATTCTAATCTACCCTGAACTTTTGAGGAAATCTCCCCGAAAGTAGACTGCACCTGTCCCACATGCTCAGAAACTCTGGACAACATATTATGTAAGAAAAATGTTCGGGGCGCGTCAGATGGAGCCCTACATAGTCAAGTCCACTGGTGCCGTGCAACCCAGGAGCCAAGGGCGCTCCTGGCCGCTGCGCTCCTCTGCGCAGCCTGGAGCTGGGTGCGCTCAGAGCAGCAGAACCTGCTCTCCGTGGTGCAGCTGTGGGCCTCTGCTCTTGGCGGGAGATAAAACACATTGCTACTAAGTACTTGGGCCCCCAACTCCTGCAAAAGACACGTACTGTTTTCTTTTATTAAAAAATATTGAAGAGAGCAGCGAACTCAACGGACGGCTACAGCAAGCCAGGTGAGCCGCTGCGGAACAGCCAGGCGGGATCTTTCGGCGCAGACAGCATTTAAAGCTCCCAGTGGCTGAGCTCAGCACACGCTGCAGGGATTCAGAGTGGAAACCAAAACCAGAGAAGAAAAAATACGCCAGCCTCATGGCCGAGGGCGTGGCAGAGGCGCCATATTGCCACCGGCGGCGGCAGCAGCAGTGAATTCACCGAGTCCAGTACAGCTACATCTGCGTACTCAAGAACAGTGAGTCAAATTGCGGGCCACAGAAGAGAAATCGCAGTATTGGGCCTCCTGGGACTTGACCCAGTGAGGGAGTGGTGGTGGCAGAGATATCACACCATAGGAGAACGTGCAACCTGGCACCCCCCATAGTTTAAAGCAGCCTCTATCGACTCCCTGGGTCGGAGACTCTGTGATACAACCCAGTAAAGGAGTAGTGGGGTCTGAGATAATACAGACTCGAGATCCAGAGCACCTTAAGTGAATCCATAGTGACCCAAGGGAAGAACCCAGAGAAGGCACAAACCTCCGAAATCATGGGAAAGAGGAATAACACTGGAGTAATGAATGTGCACAACCCCACAACATCAGAACCTGATAAAACAGAAAATCAGAGATTTCTAGAAGATCAAATCAGGAAAATAACTGTAGAAATAATAGAGGTGCTTTGAAAAGAACTCAGAGAGAGCCAAAAAGAGATAAAGGATGCAATTAATGAAGTAAAGGCCTCAATTCAAAGCACAAACAACCGATTAGACCACATGGGGAACAGAATCTCGCTCTTAGAAGATGAGCAATCCAAAAATTAACTCATAGTTTCTAATCTAGAAAAAAATATCCAACAGCAGGAATCTGACATTGAAGAAATATGGGCCCATCTTAAGAGAGCTAACCTAAGAATAATTGGAATAGAGGAGGGAAAAGAAAGTGATACCAAAGGGATCAACAATCTCTTCAAGGAAGTAATAGCAGAAAATTTTCCAAATATAGAGCAAGAGGTTGATACACAGATCCAGGAAACTTATAGAACTCCCTTT
Source organism: Muscardinus avellanarius (assembly GCF_963383645.1). Taxonomy (NCBI): domain Eukaryota; kingdom Metazoa; phylum Chordata; class Mammalia; order Rodentia; family Gliridae; genus Muscardinus; species Muscardinus avellanarius. Next base: position 45,106,710 of record NC_137802.1, on the reverse strand, counting down.
AGACAGGATCCGAGAAGAGGATCCCCACGCCATATAATTGTCAAAATGACCAATGTGGAAGCCAAGCAGAGAATCTTAAAGGCAACAAAAACAAAGGGCCAACTGACATTCAGAGGCAAACCAATTAGAATCACTCCAGACTTCCCAAACCAAGTCATGAGAGCCAGAAGGGCTTGGAGTAACATATTCCAAACTCTGAAAGAAAACAACTTCCAGCCAAAAATTTCCTATCCAGCAAAACTTTCTATCAAATTAGATGGAGAAATAAGAAGCTTCCATGACAAACAGAAACTGAAGGAATTTATGTCTTCAAAACCAGCGCTAGAGCCGGGCGTGGTGGCGCACGCTTGTAATCCCCGCGCTTGGGAGGCTGAGACAGGAGGATCGCGCAGGTTCGAAGCTAGCCGCGCGCTGGCTTAGGAGACCCTGTTTCCAAATAAAAATGTAAAAATAGGTCTGGGAGTGTAGCCCGGAGATAGAAGGGCTTCCAGGAACCCCAGTACCACCAAAAAAAAAAAAAAAAAAAACCAGCGCTAGAGAAAATACTCAAAGAGATTAACTACAAAGAAGAAATAGGTAACACTCACCAGAACCAGAGAAACAAGAGTTTCCATCCAACAGACAACTAAGATTGGTTATCTGTGGAGATTCATTATTTATGTTAGTCTTTTACCTATCTCTAAGTTGTATTGTTTGCCTTTATTGTTGTTAATTTTTAGGATTTCTAGTTGGAATATTAATATACCTTCAGATATAGCATTTGGAAATATTTTATCCAATTCTATTAGTAACTTTTAACTCTGTTTACATTGTCTTTGGATATACAATATTTTCTTTTATTTTTTAGGGAGTTTGTATATTCTTCTGTTGCCTGTGCCATTGAAATCATATCCGAGAAATCACTGCCAATTTCAATGTTGTGAGGTTTTATGACCCAGATTTTCTCCTAAAAGTTTATAGTCTTAAGATTTATATTTAGGTCTTTTATCTATTTTGAGTTAATACTTGTATATGGGATTAGGTAAAGGTCCAATTTTATTCTTTTCCATGTAATTATTATTTTTCAACAATATTTAGTTAAAAGATTATTATTTCCACCACCAAATGTTCGTGGAAACCTTGTCAAAAATAACTTGACAATATAGGGAAGAAGTTAGCTCTAGGCTTGTATTTAACTCCAATGGTCTATATATCTGCCTTTAGAACAGTACTACACTGTTTCAATTATTGTAGCTTTATATGGTTTGAAATCAGAAAATATATATCTGCTAGCTTTGTTCTTTTTCAAGATCGTTTTGGGTATCTAGAATTCATATTCCATATTAGGATAGATTTTTTTCTGAAAAATAAATATATAAATATATGATAGTTTCACCTAAAAAAACAGAAAAAAATATGCTCTAGTAAGAAAGAAAGCAAAAAGAAATATTGAAATGCTATCTCTAAATCATCAAACGCTTGGTATCAGACAAATGAAACTTATGTGAGATTATCATTTTTAATTTTGGATAAATTGCTATAATACTAGATGTCAACCACTAAGCCAAGCATGGGAAGGAGGGATGGGGAGAGAATGGGGTGGGGATCGGGTGGGGGCTGACTGGGCGATGTGTGCATATATGTCTGCAAAAGTTTGTATCCCACTATGATGTATGAATACAGTGCACCAATAAAATAAAATTAAAAAAAAAAGAAAAAAAAATATTGAAGAGGGAGGAAGATGGCGATGGCTGCAGTTGCAGCTTAAGCGGCGACCACGGCCGCAGTGGTGATGGTTAGTGATGGCGGCCGAATAGTATAGCATCCCCCTGAGAAACCCTGGACAACAGATTTTGATTTAATAGCTGAATGGGACAACACACAGAAACATTTCCAGTCATGACTTCCTATCTGAAATATAGGAGAGAAAGTGGAAAATGGTGGAATTAGAGGTAAGACTGCAGCACGGTGCCTGCCACTGCAAGAAAAGTGATTTTTGGAGGGACATCCCAGAAGAGATCAGAAAGCAAACTGCTCCTGCCACACATGCACAGGAATACTTAACAACAACATACTCTAGGAGAGACCAAGAAGGCGGCGGTGGCCAGTATTCAAGAGAGGCAGACAGATCCAACCAAATTCACCTTGAATTTTTGAAGAAATCTCCCCAAAAGTAGACTGTTCCTGCCCCACATGCTCAGGAACTCTGAACAACATACTATGTAAGAAAAAGTTTTGCGGAGACGGACCAAGATGGCGGCAGCGGCCAGTATTCGGGAGAGGCAGACAGATCCAATCCAATCCACCTTGAATTTTTGAAAATATCAATGCAAAAGTAGACTGTTCTTGCTGCACATGTGCAGGAATACTAGACAACACACTATGTAAGAAAAATGTCCAGGATAAGTCGGAGGGACCCCCACCTATGTTGCTGGGCCGATTTGCTTCCCGGGGTATCCCAGGAGACATCAGCACATGGCCACTGCACTCCTCTGCGCTGCGCTGGGGGTCAGGCTGTGCCTGGAGCAATGGATCCCACTCTCCATGGTGAGACTGTGGGCCTCCGCTTTCAGTGGGGAGATAAAATCCATTGCTGCTAGGAAATTGGGCTCCCAGCTTCTGCAAATGACATATGCTGTTTTCTCCTACTAAAAAAAAATTATATATATATGTATATATATGTGTGTGTGTGTATATATATATATATGTATATATATATATGTATATGGAAAAATGGGACCCTCTGTAAGTGTCATGCCCACAGTGACAGGAACCAGAGGCTGCAGGGCAATGAGGCCGGGTCTGGAGCCAGTGAGGCTGGGCCTGAGCCTGTTGCGTGGCAGGCCTGGAACTGGGGCCTGCTCCACAGCAAAGGGCCAGCGGGTTTCTTCAAATGTGTGGCCAGGAAGGACTAGAAGCTGCCGCTGCCTCACCTAATCTCTCAGCAGATTTCCAGATCCAAGTGACCTCTAATTTTAAAAAAAATTGTTCCTGAGTGGATCATCTTGTCAAAGTTACTCACCTTCTGGCTTTCAGGTTTTCAGTAAGTGGGAATAAGTGTGGAGAAATAGAAGCTCTAATACACTGTTGGTGGGATTGCAAGTTGGTGCAACCACTTTGGAGAACAGTATAGAAGATCCTCAGAAGAAGGAAAATGAACTTACCATATGATCCAGCAACACCACCTCTGGGTGTCTACCAAAAAGAATGAAAACCAAAATACCAAACTAATGCATGAACAACCATGTTCATTACTGCACAATTCACCATTGCCAGACTGTGGAACCAGCCAAGATGTCCTTCAATGGGTGAGTGGATTTTAAAACTATGGGATATGTACACAATGGAATTTTGCCCAGCCATAAGGGAGAACAAAATTATGGCATTTACAGTGAAATGTCACAAAAGTAAGAAATCAGATGCTTTTTTTTTCTTTTTTCTTTTTTTGGTGGTACTGGGGTTCCTGAAAGCCCTTCTACCTCCGGGCTGCACTCCCAGACCTATTTTTACATTTTTATTTGGAAACAGGGTCTCCTAAGCCAGTGTGCACGGCTGACTTCGATCCTCCTGTCTCTGCCTCCCAAGCGCGGGGATTACAAGCGTGCGCCACCACGCCAGATGCTTTTCTTAATGTGCAAAATATTAGGGAGAAATGGGTAGCAGGAGGAACTCTAGATGAAGAAGGGACCCTATAGAGGAGCAATGAAGGTGACATATCTGAGGGGATAAGAGGGAGGATAAGGAAACTCTTTAAAGCACATGATGTACTTAAACATATCAAAGTCAGTCAGGAAGCCAAGCATGGGTAGGAGGGAGGGGGAGGGGAGGGGTTAGAGATTGGGTAGTGGCTGACTGGGTGATTTGTGCATGTATATATATCTCCACAAGTTTTGTTTTTTATCCCATTGAGATGTATGACTACAATGCACCAATAAAAATTTATTAAAAATAAAATAAAATAAAATAAATTTCCCTCCAACTATTGTTATTTTCACTGCATCCCACAAATTTGATAAGTTGTATCTTCATTTTCATTTAATTTAAAATATTTTTAAGCCAGGCGTGGTGGCACATGCTTGTAATTCTTGTGCTTGGGAGGCTGAGACAGGAGGATCGCACAGGTTCAAAGCCAGCCTCAGCTACTTAGTGAGACCCTGTTTCCAAATAAAGTATAAAATAGGTCTGGGAGTATGTACAGCCCAGAGATAGAAAAGCCCCTGGGTTCCACCCCTAATACCACACACAATATACATATATATATACACACACACACACACACACACACACACACACACACACACACACATATTGCGGGTCTGGGGATGGAACTCAGGGGCATTTGACCCCTGAGCTACACCCCCTGCCTTATTTTTTATTCTTTATTTTGAAACCGGGTCTCACTGAGTTGCAGAGGGCCTCACTAAGTAGCTGAGGCTGTCCGCGAACTGCGATCCTCCGGTCTCAGCCTCCCAAATGCTGGGATTACTAGCGTGCACCACCACGCCCGGCATATATATATATATATATATTTAAATATCTCTTGAGAAATTTATTTCTTAATTTCATGGGTCAATTCTTTGACTCATGTATTTTTTGGATATGTGTCATTCAACCTCCAAGTATTTTGGGATTTTTATGTATCTTTTTGTTATTGGTTTCCAGCTTAATTCCATGTGGCCTGATAGACATTGCTTTTTATTTTTCCCCCGGTGGTACTGGGGGTGGAACCCAGGGACTTTTCTACCTCCAGGCTATACTCCCAGATCTATTTTATATTTTATTTGAAAACAGGGTCTCACCAAGTTGCCGAGAGCCTCACTCAGTAGCTGAGGCTGGCTTCAAACCTTTGCGATACTCCTGTCTCCGCCTCCCAAGCACGGGGATTATAAGCGTGCTCCACCACGCCCCGAGACATTGCTCTTTTAAAGAGCTATTTATTCTTTTAAATCCATTAAGGTAACTTTAATGTCCCAGATTCTGGTCTACTGTTAACTGTTCCTGTGAGCTTGTGTAAGTGAGCTTGTAGATGTATATTATGCTGTTGTTGAATGAAGCTGTCTATAAACATCAATTATATCCAGTTGATGGATGGTGGTGTTGGATGTAACTATATCCTTACTAATTTTCTGGCTGTTGGATCTATTCATGGCCAATAGAGGGGTGCTGAAGTTGTCAGCTATAATTGTGTGTTCATCTCTCTCCCTCCTTGCACTTCTACCAGTTTTAGCTTCATGTATTTGATTTTAGATGCATACACGTTAAGGAGTTTTGTGCCTTCTTGGAGAATCTGTGCTTTTATCTTTTTTTTTTTTTTTTTTTTTTTTTTTTTTTTTTTTTTTTTTTTTTTTTTGGTGGTACTGGGGTTCCTGGAAGCCCTTCTTCCTCCGGGCTACACTCCCAGACCTATTTTATATTTTTGAAACAGGGTCTCTTACGCCAGCGCGGCTGGCTTCGAACCTGTGTGATCCTCCTGTCTCCGCCTCCCAAGCGCGGGGATTACAAGCGTGCGCCACCACGCCCGGCCTGTGCTTTTATCTTTACATAATGTATTTCTCTGATAACTTTCCTTGTTCTGAATTCCGCTTTCTCTGCAATTAACATAGCTACCCCTCTCTTTCGTTCTTGCTTTCTTGCTTTCTTCTTTCTTACTTATTTTGTGGCACTGGGTTAAACTTCCACTCTTAGTTTATTTTTTATTTTGAAACAGAGTCTAAGTTGCCGAGAGTCTTGCTAAGTTGCTGAGGTTGGCCTTGAGCCTGCGATTCTTCTTTCCTCCTTTTTTTTTTTTAATTTTTTGTAGTATTGGAGAGTGAAAACAGGGCATCCTAGCTCCGCGCACACTCTCAGCCCTATTTTATTTTGAAACAGGGTCTTTCTAGGTTGCTAAGAATCTTATTACTTGCTGAGACTGGCCTCAAACCTACTGGGAACAAATTCTCTCAATTTTTGTTCAACTAAGAAATCTTTTTATTTTTATTTTTTAATTTTATTTTTTTAATTGGTGCATTGTAATCATATATCACATTGGAGTACAAGACTTGAGAGGATATACAAGCACATATCATCCAATTAGCCCTCATCCAGCCCCCATCCCATTACCTCCCCCTCCCTCGATCCCATGCTTGTTTGGTGATTAACTTTGATACATTTGTTTATGTGCCTCCTGCGTTTTAAAGAGGCTCCATCCTCCCCTATTCCATACCCTTTGATTGGTCACCTTAGTTGCTTCACTATAGGGCCCTTTCTATAGCTCAACCTCTTTCTGTTGCCCCTTTCCTCCTAGTTTTTGCTGATTAGGGGAAGCATCTAATTTTTATTTTCTGCGATATTTCTCTGTGTGTGCTGCTTTGCAAGTACCGATCCCACTCTGACGGCCCCAGTAGTGGCCTGGCTACCCAGTGGACTGATCCAGACCTTGCTGGCTCAAGCAGCGGCCTTGCCTCATGGGAGGCCCCGATTTTGGTCTCACTGGCCCCCACACCAGCCTAACCCCTCAGCTGGCTCTGATCCCGGCCTTGGAGGCCCCAGTAGCGGCCTTGCCTCACAGCAGGCTTCGATGCTGGCCATTGGCCCCAGCACCAGCCTAACCCCTCGGCAGGCTCCGATCCTGGCCTCGGAGGCTCCAGCACCGGCCTAACCCCTCGGCAGGCTCCGATCCCAGCCTCGGAGGCCATAGTAGCAGCCTTGCCTCCTGTCAGGCTCTGATGCTGGCCGTTGGCCCCGGCATCGGCCTAACCCCTCGGCAGGCTCCAATCCCGGCCTTGGAGGTCCCAGCACTGGCCTTGCCTCATGGTGAGCTCCGATCCCAGCCTTGCTGGCCCCGGCACCGGCCTAACCCCTCGGCAGGCTCCGATCCCAGCCTCGGAGGCCCCAGCACCAGCCTTGCCTCACGGCAGGCTCCGATGACAGCCTCGCTGGCCCCAGCCCCGGTCTAACCCCTTGGCAGGCTGTGATCCAACCTCGGAGGCCTCAGTAGCGGCCTTGCCTCATGGAAGGCTCGATGCCAGCTGCTGGCCCCGGCATTGGCCTAACCCCTTGGCAGGCTCCGATCCCAGCCTCGGCGACCCCAGTAGCAGCCTTGCCTTACGGAAGGCTCCGATGATGGCCATTGGCCCCGGCACCGGCCTAACCCCTTGGCAGGCTCTTATCCTGGCCTCGGAGGCCCCAGAACTGGCCTTGCCTCATGGCAGGCTCCGATGCCAGCCTCGCTGGCCCCAGTACCAGCCTAACCCCTTGGCAGGCTCTTATCCCAGCCTCGGAGGCCTCAGTAGCGGCCTTGCCTCACGGAAGGCTTCGATGCCGGCCGCTGGCCCTGGCACCGGCCTAACCCCTCGGCAGGCTCCAATCCAGGCCTCGGAGGCCCCAGCACCGGCCTTTCCTCACAGTGAGCTCTGATCCTGGCCTTGCTGGCCCTGGCATTGGCCTAACCCCTTGCCAGGCTCCAATCCCAGCCTTGAAGGGCCCAGCACCGGCCTTGTCTCACGGCAGGCTCCGATCCCTGCCTCGCTGGCCCCAGCATCGGCCTAACCCCTTGGCAGGCTCCGATCTCGGCCTCGGAGGCCCCAGTAGAGGCCTTGCCTCACAGCAGCTCCGATGTCAGCCATTGGCCCCAGCACCAGCCTAACCCCTCAGCAGGCTCCGATCACTGTCTTGAAGCTCCAGCACTGGCCTTGCCTCACAGAAGGCTCCGATCCCAGCCTTGCTGGCACCAGCACCGGCCTAACCCCTCGGCAGGCTCCGATCCTGGCCTCGAAGGCCCCAGCACCGGCCTTGCCTCATGGCAGGCTCCAATCCCAGGTTTGCTGTGTCCGTCGCCAGCCTCACCCCTCGGCAGGCTCCAATCTGAACACCCTCTTCGCCCAGCCAATTGTCCCACGTTCTCAAGGGTGCATGGTGGTAGCATTCTGCCTCTGGGGTTATTATTTCAAAGGTTCCAGGTGTAATGCATCAGATCTCTGCCTCCCCTGAGTACTGGCCACTGCCATTGCCACTGCCTCCACCATTTCAAATCCTTCCCAAGCTCTTTTTCCACTCTGAATGTTGTCCAGTGTTCCTAAGGATGCGTGAAGGTAGCATTCAACATTTGGTGTAATTTCTCCAAAAAAATAAGGTTGGTAGGATCCGATTTCTGCTTCTCCTGATTACAAGTCTCCACTGCCATCGTGGAGATCACTTTCAACACTGCCTTTCTCGTTGGTCTCCGCTAAACTCTCTCTTTACAGGTGATGTCCAAGATTCTTAACAATATAGAGAAACAGCAGTCCTCCTTCACGGGGAATTTTTCCATAAGTTCCAGTGCATTTGGATAAGTTTTGTCTGCATCTCCAGTGTCCTGGCATCTGCCATGGCCTTCTTAACCCCTCTCTGATATTTTTCCTTTTTCTTTTTCTTTTTCTTTTCCTTTTTTTTTTTTTTAATAAGAGAAGACAGTATATGTGGTTTGAGGGGGAAGTGGGATCAGGCACTCAGTAGCACTGTGACCCGGTTGGTTTCCCCATGGGTCCAGCATGCTCCGCACTACTCCACCTGGGGCCCAGAGTACTGTGACCCGGGCCCCAGCTGTTCCGGTATCCAGCGTGCCCTGCCCGACCCCTGCCCGGGACCCAGGGTCTTACCTTTCTTTCTTTCTTTCTTTCTTTCTTTCTTTCTTTCTTTCTTTCCTTCTCTCTTTCTTTCCTTTCTTTCTTTCTGTGTTACTTGGGATGGAACACAGGGGCATTCTATATTCTTAGGTCTATTTTACTTTTTAGTTTTGAAATGGGGTCTCACTAAATTGCTGAGGATGGCCACAAATCTGCAATCTTCCTGTCCCAGCCTCCCAGCTACCGGGATCACATGTGCGCCACCACACCTGGCTCAGGATACCGATTTCTAAGTTGTTATTTTTCTCTCACAACACTTTAAATATTTCACCCCATTCTCCTTTTGCTTATATGGATTTTGAAAAGTCAGATGTAATTGTCATCTTTGTTGCTCTATAGGCAGGTAGGTGCTCCCCAATTTATTTCACGATTTTCTATTTATCTTTGATTTCCTGCAATTTGAACACAATATGCCTTGGTGTCGTGTTTTGCTTTGTTTTTTATTCTTGTTTGGTTTTCTTTCCGTCACTTATCCTGCCTCATGTTCTTTGAGCTTCTGGGTCTGTATTTTGGGTCTTGTGTTAATTTGGGAATTCTCAGTCGTCATTGTTTAAATTCTTTCCTTCTTTCTCTTTCCTTCTGATATTCTCATTAAATGTAAGTTACATCCTTTGTGGTTGTCGCACAGTTCTTAGATGTTTGGTTCTGGCCTTTTTCTTTGTTTCTTTCTCTCTTTCTCTCTTTCTTTCTTTCTTTCTCTCTTTCTTTCTCTTCTTCTTGTTGTTCTTCTCCTTCTCCTTCTCCTTCTCCTCCTTCTCCTTCTTCTTCTTCTTCTTTTGTGTGTGTGGTGCTGGGGGTGGGACCCAGGGGCTTTTCTACCTCTGGGCTATACTCCCAGACCTATTTTATATTTATTTGGAAACAGGGTCTCACTAAGTTGCTGAGAGCCTCACTAAGTAGCTGAGGCTGGCTTTGAATCTGTGTGATCCTCCTGTCTCAGCCTCCCAAGCGCGGGGATTACAAGCACGTGCCACCATGCCCTGCGTTATTTTTTGTTTTGAAAAAGGATCTTGCTAAATTGTGGAGGCTGGCTTCCAACCCACAATCCTTCTGTGTCGCCTCCCAAGTACGGGGATTAGAGGACAGGGCCTGACCAGCCCCAATCTCTTGAAGGCTCCTTCTGCTCTCAGCAGATGTACAGGGTGCTAAGGACTGTGGTGGTCACTAAGTCACACTGTTTCAACACCAACTTGAACCCACAGGAAAGATGGCAAAGCTAGAAGCCCTCCCTAAACAAAGCCATCATAGAAACAGCTACGTTTTCACTTAATTTAATTTAATTTGGGGCACTGGAAATTCCACCCACGGATATTCTACCTTTAAACTATACCCCAGCCCTATTTTATTTATTTCTATTTTTCATTTTATCATCTATGTATCTATCTATGTATCTATGTATCTATCTATCACCTATCTATTTATTTTGCAGTACTGAGGATGGAACCCAGGGTCATTCTACCTCCGGGCTACACCCCCAGCCCTATTTTTTATTCTTTATTTTGAAACAGGGTCTCTGAGTTGCAAAGGGCCTCACTAAGTAGCTGAGGCTGGTGTCGAACCACGATCTTCCTGTCTCAGCCTCCTAAATGCTGGGATTACAAGCGTGGACCACCATGCCCAGCCTTATTTTTATTTTTATTTTTTTGGTGGTACTAGGATTGTACCCAGGGGCATTCTACTTCTGATCTACACATCCAGTCCTATTATTTTATTCTTTATTTTGAAACACTAAATTTCAAAAAAATTTTTTATTCTTTATTTCATCTCACTCAATTGTAGAAGGCCTAAGTACCTGAACCTGGCCACGATACCGCTCTCCTCTGGTCTCAGCTTCCCAAGTACTAGGATTACAACTGTGTGCCACCACACCTGGCTTTTTACATTTTTATTTTGAGACAAGGTCTCACTAAGTTGTAGAGGGCCTAAGTTGCTGAGGCTGGCCTCGAACCTGCGATCCACCTGTCTCCGCCTCCCAAGTATTAGGACTATAGGTGTGTACCACCACGCCTGGAGCCATCATTCTTTGAACAGCCTCCCAAGTACTAGGACTACAGACTATAGGAGTGTACCACCACACCTGGAGCCATTATTCTTCAAACACTTTTCAGCAGTTTTTGATTGAGGTATAATTCATATACCACACAGTTCACCTGTTGCAGATATGTACCACCATCACCATGGTGATGTGCGTGGTGGTGCACACCTGTATCACCAGATGCGGGAGGCTTAGATAGGAGAATTGCAGATTTGCAGCCAGCCTCAGCAACTTATAGTGAGGTCCCCCACAACTTGGTGAGATCTTGTTTCAAAATAAAAAACAAAATATGGCTGGGGGTGTAGCTCAGAGGTAGAATGCCCCTAAGTTCAATTCCTAGTACTTCAAATATAATAATAAATAAATAAAATAAACCTTATCACCTTTAGCTATCATCCTCCTACTTCTCCACTCCTACTCTTAGACCCTGGCAACCACTCATATATTCTCTGTTTTGTAAATTTACATGTTCTGAGTGTTGCCTAAAAGTGGAATAATAATATATGGGCTTTGTGATTGGCTTCTTTTACTTAAATAATGTTTTAGAGTCAGCATGGTGGCACATACTTGTAATCCCAGTACTTAAGAGGCAGAGACAGGAGGATCGCAGGTTCGAAGCCAGCCTTGGCAAATCATTGAGGCTCTCGGCAACCCACTGAGACCCTGTTTCCAAATAAGAAATAAATATTGGGCTAGGGGTGTAGCTTGGAGTCAGAATGCCTCTGGGTTCAATCCCCAGGACCAAAAATATATAAACAAATAGGTAATGTTTCATAGGCTTATCCAGGTTGTAAGATTACTTTGTTATTATTGTATATTACCACATGCTAACTGCATGATTACTCCTTTATACAGATGCATAGTATTCCATTATATGGATATACCCATTTTGCTTATCTAGCCATCAACTGTTGGCCATTTGGTTCTACCCTTTGACTATTATGAGCAACGTTTTATACATATTTGTGTGCAAGTTTTTGTATGCGCGGGTTTTTTGTATGGAGTTGCTAAGTCATATGGTAATTCTGTTGAATCACTCTTGAGCACTGCTTTGTTTTCTGGGACAAAGTGATTCAGGCGTGTCTTTACCTTCCCTAACCCTATAATCAGTCATTTCCCAAGGAGTTTTGGGGACTTCAGTGGACGGCGGCGTTTAGAAATGAAGGCTTGGAGGGGGAGCTCTGGTATCACTGCTCCCAGGTTCTCTCATGGATGAAGCTAGGAAATACATTGCATAGATGCATAAATGTACATACGCCAACACACACAGCAGAAACACACACACACACACACACACACACACACACACACACACCTCAGTCTTTATATCTAGTTATTTTGAAAATTACAAATTCTCACCAACACCTCCAATTCCAATCCAGGGTATAGGACTGGAGATGGGAAACCTCAGGACTTAGCCCTGTTCTTTTCCTTTTCCATATTGTGTGTGTGTGTGTGTGTGTGTGTGTGTGTGCGCCCACGCACTGCGGATAGAACCCAAGGGCATTCTACCTTGGGCTATACCCCCAACCCCATTTTATTATTTTATTTGGAAACAGAGTCTCACAAGTAGCTGAGGCTGGCTGCAAACCTGTGAGCCTCCTGTCTCAGCCTCCTAAGTACTGGGATTACAGTGTGTGCAACCACACCTGGCTTCTTTTTCTTTTTTCCTTTTTTTTTTTTTTTTGTGTGTGTGTGTGGTACTGGGGAAGGAACCCAGGGGCATTCTACCTCCAAGCTACACCCCCAGCGCTATTTTTTTATTCTTTATTTTGAAACAGGGTCTCCCTAAATTGCAAAAAGCCTCACTAAGTAGTAGCTGAGGTTGTCTGAGAACCATGATCTTCCTGTCTCAGCTTCCCAAATGCTGGGATTACAGGCGTGCGCCACCATGCTTGGCTTTTCTTTTTCCATATTTCTAACACTCATTACCAACAGGGAAAAGCCTAGCTGGTTTGTACTCATTGGGTCACATTCGGTTGTTGGGCGAATCACTCTAACCAGGAGTCCGTTGCCACCCACCCTGCTGAGCCCTCCCCAGCTCTCTAGACCCAGGCCAGCCTCCATGGAAGCCTCTCTGTCTGCTCAGGCTCCTCGGGCCGGGCATCCGTCCCCACAGAGAAGCAGGGCTCAGCCTTTGATGGCTCCAACACCTGCCCACCCTTTCCCACGAGAATGTGCTCTCACCTCAGCAGGTTCTAACCTCCCCAGATACCTGGCCATTCCCCGCAGTGCTGCCCTTCCCAGCTCCATGGAGCTCTGATGCTTGATGCGTGTCCACTACTCTGGTCGTACGCCCTCTCCACCTCTCTCGTGATATAATCGTCCTTGTTGAGTTGAGCCCCAAGTGGACATCCTCTGTATCTTGCTTGGGCTTTTTTTTTTTGTGTGTGTGTGGGTCTGGGGATGGAACCCAGGGGCATTTGACCTCCGAGCTACACCCCCTGCCCTATTTTTTATTCTTTATTTTGAAACCGGGTCTCACCGAGTTGCAGAGGGCCTCACTAAGTAGCTGAGGCTGTCTGCGAACCGCGATCCTTCAGGTCTCAGCCTCCCGAATGCTGGGATTCCAAGCGTGCGCCACCGGGCCCAGCTTTGCTTGGGCTTTGCTCTCCCTTGCCAAGCTGCCCTCTTGCTTCCAAGCCCTCCTTTCTCCCTCATCCTCTCTCTCCCTCTCCCTCCCTCTCCTTCCCCCCCTCCTCTCTCTCTCTCCTACTCCTACCCCAACAGAGACACCTTTTTACTTGAGCCCAAACCAATGTATTGAGTCTCTGCTTCTCCCCCCCTCCACACACATCCAACCTCTGGGGACAGGACACCTACTTTGTTTGGCTCTGAACTGAATCACTCTCTCTCTCTCTCTCTCTCTCTCTCTCTCTCTCTCTCTCTCTCTCCTCTCTCTCCTCTCTCTCCTTTCTTTCTTTCTTTCTTTTGTTCTTTCTTTCTTTCTTTCTTTCTTTTTTTTGGTACTGGAGATTAAACCCAGGGGCATTCTACCTCTGAACTGCACCTCCAGCCCTTTATTGTTATTGTTATTATTTTGAAAGAGGGTTTTGCTAAGTCGCTGAGTCTCTCTAAATTGCTGAGGCCGCCATTGACCCTTCGATCTTCCTGTCTTATCCTCCCAAGTACTGGAATTATAGGTGTGCACCACTGTGTCCAACTTAAACTGAATCGTTCTTGAAAGAAAGAAAGGAATGGAACTGGAAAGGGAAAGGAAAGAAAAAAAGAAGGGGGATAAGAGGGGGAGAAAGAAGAAATGGAGGAGGAGAAGTGGAGAATAAAGGTGGGGAAAGAGAAGAGGAGAGAGAGCTGTCTGGCAACTTTTTACCGAGTGGTAGTCATTGTGCAGGAATGGGTCTAGAGGCTCCGGTTGATACCTTCTTTCAGAGAGAACTTAATTTCTTTCTGGCAGCCAGACAGAGGACAGGTAAACCATCTTGACTCAGTACAATTGGCCTGGTTCCCCTTTGACCTTATTCTTTCTTGGGTGCCACCATAAGCCACGTTAGAGCAGGTTGAGCAATGAACAGTAGTAGAGACCATCTACTTTTTTTCTGAAACAAGGTCTTTCCTGATAGGTTGATGAGAGTCTCACTTCTTGCTGAGGCTGTCCTCAAACCTGCAATCCTCCTGTCTCAGCCTCCCAAGTACTGAGATTATACTCTTGAGCTAACACACCATCTTTATAAGAAGTGTGCCTGAGAAGGAGAGAAGAGAGCCGGGAAGATGTTTTTCAGAGTTTGAAAGTGAAGGGAGGTGATGGACATGAGTGGGAGGTGTGGGTTCCACAGGGAGCACTGGGGAGTGGGTGGTGGGCGCAGGAGGGCGGCCCTGAGCCTGGCAGAATGTGGGCTTTGGGCCGGAGGGAAAGGGTAGGAAAGTGTCAGGGTCGCAGGATACAGGAGGGAAACTGCAGGCCTCCCTGGGAGAGGCTGGAGTGAGGTCCTAGGCACAGGTGTGAGGTGGGTGGGAAGGAGCTGATGCTGCTAAGGAGGACCGGCCAGGGGCGAAGCTTCATGCAGGAAGAGTCTCAGTGGAGAGGGCTCCAGGCTAGGGAAGGGGTCTTGTGAGGGGACTCAGTGAGAGGGGCGGGGCTGGGTAGGGAGGAGATTATTAAGTGGGAGGGGCCTCAGAGGATCCTCAGAGCAGGGACCGCATCCCCCTCAGACTGGGGGCTCCTGCTCTGACTAGGCCTGACTTGGAGCGCGGTGAAGCGCTGTCTTTGCTCATCCTCTCTCAGGGATGGGGATGCAGGGTCTGTGGCCCCCACTCTCCCACTCTTGTTGGGGTGGGGCAGGGGGAATCCTCCCCTCCCTCCCTCCTGTTCCCTGGCTGAGCCTTTTGCCCCCGGGGTCCTGGAGCCTCGTTCTCTGGGCTTCATTCGCCACAGGGGCAGGCTGGGGACCAGCGGCTTCGGGCTGGATTTGTTTCTCATTTTACTCTTGGCACCTCTGCTGGAAAAATCCGCGGCGGGATTGCTCGGTTGAGGCGGAAAGGGCGAGCGAGCGTGGCTGGGAGGCTGTCCTGGCAGGAAGGCAAGGGCCAGCCAGGGAGGCCAGGAGGGGCCGTCCTCCTTCAGCCCCCAGCCCAGCCCCCTCTGCTTCTTCCAACGTGGCTCACCAGGCCTCTCTGGGGTGGAGGCCGGGCAGGGCAGAGGGAGGCGCTGGGCTCAGCCTCCTCTGTAGCACCCTCCTCCCCAGGGCCTGTCCCCAGAACAGTCCCCGCAGGATGACTTAAAGTCCCTGGGAGCCCTCCAAGGACCCAACCCCACGCCCAGCAACAGCCAGACCTGGGACCAGCTCTCTTGCCATGCAGGACCTCTGCCTGAACGGGAGACAGGCAGCGTGCTAGGAAGGCTCCCCACAACCCCTGGGCATTCATGAGCACCCCGTGTTATCCTCACAATCACTCAAGGTCAGCATTACTCGACCCATTTCACAGGTGAGAAATCCGAGGCCCCCAAGAAGCCAATCACCCTGCTCAAGGGCCGCACCCCTCTCAGTGGCTGGAGTGGATTTGAATCCTCATGTGTCTGGCTTTTCCCACAACGCTGGAAACTGGGGAAGGCCTCCTGGCTCCCCCAGGGACTGGGCCCCACAGTCGAGGAGAGAGCCTCGAGGGCGGCCTGCCTCCATGGCTCGCCCCCAGACCCTCTCCTTGCCCCAGCCCCTTATTGGCAGAGAAACGCCTCAGAGCTCTCCCTCCACCCCCGCTTCTCTCTGGAGCTAGCACCACCACTCACCTTCCCAAACCCAGGGCCCCTGGCCCTGGCCCCCTCCCCAGCTGGCTGGAGAGAGGAGCCCAACCACTTTCCCTAGAATCTGCTGCCTCGGCTTTCCGATGGAGAAGCCATCTGGACTGCATTATGGGCCGAGCAGGAATATGGGAGTTGGCCCCACAGCTCTCTCTGTCTGCAGAAGGGGGCCGGGGCGTGAACTTCAGGGGCTGGGCCAGCAGCTGCCCCCTCCCCCACTGTCCTCAGAGGGGGCAGATAAGAGGGTGGCCTGGGGATGGCAGGACACCTCTGCATAGCTGAGTTTGAAAGTACGTATCTGAACTCACTTTTCATAGGGAAGACAGAGGTGCAGAGAGGGGCAGTAACTTTCCTCGGGTCACACAGTAAGCCGTGGGGAACAGGACAGGGGAGAGGAGTGGAACTCTTCCATGTATCTGCGCATGGCAATGGGTGCTGGGTGTCCCCAGTGGAGCAAAGGAACAGGGCAGGGGTTGGGTGTTTTCCCTTTGGGGTTTCAAGGGAGCGAGGGAGGGAGGAGAAGACCTCTGAGAACCATGAGAAACAGCCTTCATTTTTCTAGGGTCTCCATTCTTTGCTTTCCAAGCCGCCACCCCGGGAAGGGCACCCAGTCCTGAGGACAGTCGGGGCCCTTGGCCCTTCCTCTGGGGCCCGGGGCAGCCCCGGCTCCAGACGTGGCAGGGCAGGCGGGTGAGCTTTCCTGCTCCCTCCCAAGTGCTGCGCTGGCGGCTCCCGAAATAAAAATCAAATGTGGGCTTGGCAGAGGGAGCGGGCAGGGGAAACTGCCGGCAGCAGCGCAGCGAGCGGCAGTGCTGGGGCTTCATTCTTTCCACTGTAACTTCACCTCCTAACCTCTGGCATTTTAATTATGTCTCCTGCCCGCCGGCTCTGCCTGAGCCAGAGTGTGAGCTCACCCTTTCCTCCAGCCTGGGACCCCAGCCCCAGCCTGCTCCCAGGAAGCTGGGCCAGGACCCCCTGGGGGTGCCAGGCTGCACCTTCCCGGCTCCTGAGGGGGCCTGGGAGGGCCCCAGCTCTCAGGCATCCAGCCCCGCCCCAACAGGCTCAAGTGTGGACCATTCCATCTTCAGTCTAGATCTTGGGCTCTGAGGCCCATCTCACGCTTAGCCACAGCCACACCGTGAGGGGCAGAGCTAGGCCCAGGACGAGGGCAGGGGCAGTTCTGACCTAACAACTTGCCTTATCTCCCCAGAGAGGCCACATGTTGCCAATGGTGAGTGAAGGAAAGCATTCTTTGGATATTAAGATACACAAGGACATCGTAGGGCGTAGGAAATAAAATGCCTATGAATCTTTAAGGCAGAGAACAAAATCTCAAAGATCTGCACTTGGGGAGTGGTGGTGCACTCTGGGGAGTGGCGTCCTCCCCCTGGTGCAGCCCGAGGTGGGGTGAGATCTGAGGGTTTGTCCGACCCTCCCTCCAGCTGCTGCGGAAGGTGCCAGTGGGAGCCAATGAGGCCTTCTCCCACCGCGGGCTCTGCTGAATCTCTGCACAGCTCAGGAGGTGAGCAGCACAGGGCAAGCAGCGCAGGCAGGGGCAGCCTAGGCTCTGCCCCCAGGGCCACCTTCCCAACTCCAGCTTCCTGCTGGAGTTCCCTTGTTCCCTGGCCGCAGAGACCCAGCCTGCGGGGAAGCCTTCGGTTGTCTTCTCTCTGGTGTCCTGCAAGTCTCCCCTGAATGAGGATCCCAAGGAGATGATGTCTGGGCTCTTGCCCTGCCCCAGGTCTCACTGCGGCCTGCGATGGCCAAGGCTCTGGTGGGGATTCCAGAGAGTGCAGCGCCATTCAACACAGTGCTGCGAGGGGGGACTGCGGCAACAGCAGCTCCTGGAGGGAGGCTCTGGATCTAAGCTTAGGTGCAAAGAACATAGACTTCTCAGAGTCCATGATGACTAGGGGAGCCGGGAGGAAGGGCGTGTGGCTTGAGGAGCAGCATCTCTGAGGTCCAGCGGAGCCCAGGAGATAACAGAGCAGGGCTCATGGGGGCTGGTGTGGAACAGCGAGGGCCCCGAGCTACAGGAACTGTTGTGCAGCATTTTAGAGAACACCTAAGGAAGTATGGAGAACGGGATGGAGGGCTGCTGCCAGGTGAAAAGTGGTAGGGGCCAGTAAGGTGGAAGGAGGTGGCTAGATTGATGGAGACATAAAAGGTAGAAGCCATAGGATCTAGTGACTGATTCGACTGGCAGAGGGCTGAGGGCCAGGGGTCCACGAAGGCTCCCAGGTTTCTCATTTTAGTACCTGGAGGGCAGTGTGCTATGGAATGGTTGCATGCCCACAGGTGGCTGGAGAGGCAGAGGGCCTCTACCACTGAGCCCAGGGGAGAGCCTTGAAGGAGGCGTGGCCAACAGCGTCAAAGGCCAGTGGAGCTGGCGTGGGGGCGCACGCTTGTGATCCCAGTACTCAGGAGGCTGAGACAGGAGGATCTGGGTTCACAACCAGCCTTCGCTACTTGTGAGGCCCTCTGCAACTTAGTGAGACCCTGTTTCAAATAAAAGAATAAATAACAGGTGTAAGCTCAGAGGTAGAATGCCCCTGAGTTTAATCCACAGTACAAGAAAGAAAGAAAGAAAGAAAGAAAGAAAGAAAGAAAGAAAGAAAGAAAGAGCAAGTTGGTCTGGCAACCAAGAAGCCCAGCACCCCTCCCCCTGCAAATAGCCCTTCCCCACCCACCCTTCAGTGTCTCCTCCCCCCCTCCTCTTCTCTCTGTCTGTCCAAAGGCTTCAATATCTTTCTTTGTTTCTTTCTTTTCTTTTTTGTGGTACTGGGGATTGAACCCAGGGACATTCTACCTCTGAGCTCCACCTCTGGCCTGATTTTTTTTTTTTTTTTTTTTTTTTTTTGGTGGTACTGGGGTTCTGTCTCCGAGCTACACTCCCAGACACCTATTTTTTTATATTTTTATTTGGAAACAGGGTCTCTTAAGCCGGCAAGGCTGGCTTCGAGCCTGCGTGATCCTCCTGTCTCCGCTTCCCAAGAGCAGGGATTACAAGCGTGCTCCACCATGCCCGGAGGTCTAGCCTGATATTTTATTCTTTTGTGTGTGTGTGTGTGTGGGTCCTGGGGTGGAACCCAGGAGCATTCAACCTCCAAGCTACAACCCCTGCCCTGTTTTTTATTCTTTATTTTGAAACAGGGTCTCACTGAGTTACGGAGGGCCTCACTAAGTAGCTGAGGCTGTCCACAAACCGCGATCCTCCTGTCTCAGCCTCCCAAATGTTGGGATTACAAGTGTGCGCCACCACACCCGGCTGATTTTTTTAATTCTTTATTTTGAAACAGGGTCTCACTAAGTTACTGAGAGTCTGACAAGTTGTTAAAACTGGCTGCGAGCCTATGATCCTCCTGTCTCAGCCTCTGAAGTATTGGGATTGCAAGCATCCACCACCATGCCCGGCCAGAAGGGTCAACATTTTTCTAAGGGACACTTCAGGCCTCTCTCACCCCACTCATGAAATCACTCCCCACACACACCAATATCACCCACATACACCTCTCACCATAGACTCACCAGAGCACCCAGCAGCCGAGACGGGAGGAGCCAGGCCACCTCTCGGCCCCTGCACACCTCACCCTTCCACCAGCTGAGCCCCTCAAGGGTCCAGGCTCCAGGACAGCTCTAGGCAAGCCTGGCCCCTGGGGACTTATGGCCTAAAGGAGAAAGAAGCAAGACGCCAACAGGCCCCTATGGAGTGAGGGGCCAGCCTAAGAAGGGCTTTAGGCATTTAGATCCAGTGGAAGGAGCTGAGCGGGCTTCCTGGAGGAGGTGGCTACACAGACCTCGGAAGGACTGGCAGGATTTGGTCCTGCAGCTATGGGAGCACAGGCACTGCAGAGGAGGGAGGATGGGGAGGACCGGCGGAGGTGGGGAAAGGTGTAACATTAGGGCTGCTGGTGGCCTGGGAGTATGGCCAGAGGCCAAGGAATTTGACACTGGCCACTGCTGCCTCTAGAGCCTGGGCTTTGGATCTGATGCTGTCTCCCAATTTGTTCATTCATTCAGGAAATATTTCAGGCTCCCATTCTGTGCTAGGCAAGTGCTGAGGATACTGTGAGACAACAAAATCACGGTCACTACACGTTCCAGACAGAGACACAGAAAGGACAGAGGCTGCCCTAAGGTCTCCTAAAGACCGGGCCTGTGTCCTGTCTCCCCTGCAGACTGAAAGCTTTCTAAAGACAGAGCTCGCACCTCCTCCATCAGACCAGGGCAAGGCCTGCATCTCCTCCATGGGGCTGGGAACACCCAGCAGCTCCGGGAAGGAGGAGGGTGGAATGTCTGCAGCAAGAGCTGAGGCAGCTCAGAAACCTTGCAGGAATGGCTGCTTCCTTGGCCAGCCCGCCCAGCTGTGCCCACACCGCCCTCAGCCCTCCCCTCAGCCCTGCAGCTCCTGCAGCCCGTGCAGCGAGGCGGGAGGACCCAGTGACCGGGACCCCAGGCCTCAGAGGGGACTGTAAACAGCTGCCCACTGCTGGAGGGGGAGGGGGCACAGAGAGGGCCAAGAGGGACCCTGGAGTTTAGCAGGGATTGTGGGAAGGACCCCCACCTTCCCAGCCAGGCCCAAGTGGGAGGGCTTCTCACACCTCCTCCCATCTAACCCTATCCCCACTAAACCCTTAAATTAGCTTCAGCCGCACCCAGAGAGGAGAGAGTGCCCCAAAATAAATCCTAAATTACACGCTGCTTGGGGGCAGCCACAATTCTCCTTCCTCCCTCTCCAGCCAACGGCCCCACCCTGCCCAGTGCTGGGGACCTCCCCCCGAAAGGGGCTATTTATACAACCCCATCTCCCTTCTGCTGTCTGGACTTATTATCCTGGGCGAGGCCCAAGCAGGCTACACAGCTCTCCTGGGAGTGAGGGGTCTGTGACATGCGCAGGGTCTGCTGGGCCCCTCGGCTGTAATTTATGGTCCAAAGTGGGATACTTTGAAATGCTGCTAACCCAGGACGTTAGATTTAGACTCTTCTGAGCACACCATGTATGTGATCATCTAGAGGTGGGGACCAGGCTCTGGGCTCACTGTGCGTCACCTTCTCCAGGACAGGATAGGGGGTCTGCATTCACCCGGTTGCTGGAGCAGGCAGATCTGACTGCACTCCTCCTGCACCACCTGGCAAGGCCCAAATAAACTCTTAGGACAAGGACTCCAGGCACGGTGGTCAGGGGGGGGGGGGGAGGGCAGGCGAAGAAAGGAGGGAGCCAAGAGGGGCGTGGTGGCGCGCACTTGTAATCCCAGATCCCAGCATTCGGGAGGCTGAGACAGGAGAATCGAAGTTCACGGCCAGCCTCAGCTACTTAGTGAGGCCCTCTGCAACTCAGTGAGACCCTGTTTCAAAATAAAGAATAAAAAATAGGGCTGAGGGTGTAGCTTAGAGGTAGAATGCCCCTGGGTTCCATCTGAGCACTGAAAAAAAAAAAAAAAAGAGGGAGCCAGTGTGGCTATTCTGAGACCACCTTCCATTCCATTCTCAGAACTTGGTCCCTGCTGCCCTAGCAGCAAGAGAAGAGTGGGAGACAGAGGGCAGGCACACACCGAGAAATGGGAATGTGGCCAGAGCGAGAGTCAGAGATAGAAAAGCAGTGAACAGTGGCGGAGGAGGGAGAGGGCTGCAGCTTCTCTGCTGGTGTGGCACCTGTGGCCTGGATGCCTGCTGCGTAAAGGGCCTCTGCCTGTGGGCAGCCCCCAGGACACCGCTCCTTCTGGACACCCACTGTCCCTCCTGCCAGGACAGGCAGGTGGTGGCAGGGCCAGGTGCCTTCTCCCAATCCTCCCAGGCTGGGGACTTGGTAGGGCCTCTACCTGCCCCTGTCCTCCCCAAGGGGATCTCCTGTGGGGTGGGAGGCTGGCAGCCAGTCCAGAGGGCAATCAGGAAAATAAGTGGCCCAGAGGAGGGGAGGGGAGAAGCTGGGTGAGTCCAAGGACCACGTCCCGGGCCTGCATCCAGGAGGGAGGATGGAGCTGGCCAGGGTGAGATGGGGCTGGGCGGTGGCATTGCAGCACCTGGGCATCATGTACACAACCAAGTCTGTGTGCTATGGGGTGATTTAGGGGATGGGGCTTCTCCCCTGGATTGTAAGAAGAGAATAAGACCACACGAGGCAAGCCCACCAGACCCAGCCGCTGATGTGTGTGCTCACGAGTGAAGCGTATGGCCAGAAACCTGGAGAGGGCTGGGTGGGTGTGGGTGTGTGCATCGCATGTATGTGACAGACACTGTGTGTGGTGAGTGTGTGTCCGGAGTGTCTGTGTGATGAGGGAAGATAATTCAAGCTGTGCTGCTTGTGAGGGGCAAGGACCTCGGTAGCGGGGAAGGGGGGGTGACAGCCACCACAGTCCTTCTCTCTTGGAAAAGGTGACATGTGGTCTCCCAATTCAACTTGATTATCCGTCTGCTTGACAGCCCCTGTGATCTCCCGCCCCAGAAAACACTGTTTATGGGCCTGGGGCCTCAGACCTGTCATTTAGTTGGAGGAGGCAGCCCTGCCCCAGCTGGGAGCCAAGCCCGGTGTGAAGAAGCAGTGCCCAGCCCAAGAGGCTCCCGCCCAGACACTTAGTGCCTGTTTACCCTGGCCTGGGTGGCTGGCACAGGTAAGGCTCTCCAGGGAGCGGCCAGTAGCCCTGCCGGCGGACCCACCTGGAGGCCAAGGAGGAAGCCAGGACAGCAGGTCTGCTGAGGTGGGAGGGCTGCAGAGCGAGGCACCCAGACTTGGCTGCAGCTCAGAGAGCACCGTCCCCACGCTCAGGGCCTCCCAGCTGCCCACAGTACAGATCACAGAGCACGGGGTCCTTCAGGAGACGCTGAATCTGCAGAAGGTCGGGGGCTGCACCCCCAGGTACCTACCTCAGACCTGGGAGGCCAAAGGAAGCCCAGGTCTTTGGGATCCTGGTCTGATGTGATCAGACTCTATTCCTCAGGTCAACGGGCCTGCCCTTTGCACCCAAAGGCACATGTAAATTGTCCCAAGCATGGCTTATCATGGCCCCTGCCCGGCTATGATAACACACATGCTGTCTCCACGTTCCTTCTGTGGACCATGTGAACTAGGCCCCAGCGTCCTCATCCACCCAGTATACGAGGCATCTTCCAATACCCAGCTGGAACACAGCTTATACCCATTACACACTGCCTAACGTGGCCCCTTCCCCACATGAACCCTCCACTCCAGCAACGAGGCCACGCATGCGCGCTCACACGTACACAGGCTTACTCAGTCTCCTGCACCCCTGTACCCTCCTCAGCGCCACACTCCTAAGAGGCCCAAAGGAGGCCCAACATTTCAGCCCAGGGTCTTCCTGCCTTCATCCCCCTCCCACCTCCTCCACCTTCTCAGCTCTCTCTCCTAGCTGGGCTTTGGCCCTGAGGCCTTATTCACATGGTGGGAAACTTGGGGGCAGCTACCTCTTCTCCCATCCTGGGGTTGTTAGGGGCTGGGGGCTCTGGAGGATTAGGAGCAGCTGGCGGTGGCTCCAGGCCTCCCCTCTCCCTGCCTGACATCCCCCTGTGGCCCGCCCACCCTCCCCATTCCAGGCTGAGTCATCCCACATCTGGAGCCAGCCCATCTGGAGGAGCTGCAGCCTGTGCAAGCAGCTCCACGTGGACACCCCTTCCCCCAACCCTATCTCACCCCCACCCCTACTAACCGGGATCTGGCCTCTCTCACCCCACCTGGAGCAGGCCCCAGTCACCTGGTGGGCTGCCGCCTGGTGCCAGCTCCAGGCTAGGAGACCCATCGCCCACGGTGCCTCTGCCCTGTACACACGGTGTCCCTTGCAGCCAGCAGACCAGGCAGTACCGGCTTTGGAGAGCCCAGGTCCAGCTCTGGGGAGGGGGGTGACGAGCCAGGCTGTGAGGAGGCCGTGGTTTGGCTCAGCAGGCAGAGGGAGTTTATCCTGGCGCAGGGCCCCGAAGCCAAACATCCTCCACTAACCTCCAGACACATCAAAGCCCAGAGGGAAGGGGCCCTTCGGTAGAGGAAACCTGTAGTCCCGGAGGCCTGACAGCCTGGCTCCGGGCACGGGACCACCCCGTCCCACTCAGCAGTCCAGGCTCAGGCTGGGCACAGCAGTACTGTAGGGGGCAGGCGGGAGGGACAGTGCTACTGGGAACCCCATTACCCTCGCTCCCCTTTAGTGCTGGGAGGGGGTGGCAGCCCTGGCACCAGGTCTCAGCTTTGGCCCCTGGTACAAGGGCCCCTCCTGAACCTGTGCGCCTCCCAGGCTCCTCCCACTCTCCAGCCAGGGGAAGTGGATGTAGGAGCCCCGGGAACCCCAGGCGTTCAGACACGGCCTGGGAGAGGATGCTGTTCTATGGGGGTGGGCTACCTCCGTGACTCCATCCTCCAGGCTCCCTTGTGCTGCAAGGGCCCCATCCTCATGGACGGGGTGGGGGAGGGGGCAGAGAAGATAGGGGCTCGGGGGTTGGGAAGAAAACCAAGCTTCAAAAAATAGGAGCAAAAGTAGAATCAGAAGACAAGAACTGGGCTGAGGGCCAGAAGACAAGAACTGGGCTGAGGGCCTCTCGAGGGGTGGCAGGGCCAGGAGGGGGAGGGGGCTAAGAGGCGCTAACAAGGAAGGGAGGAGGCGCTAACAGGGCCACTGTGGTGAGGGGACCCTGGAGCTGCCCCACAGGCTGGGCTGGAGACTGGAGGCTGGGCTGGGCGGGAGCGGCCACATCAGCACGGGAGGCGGACTGGTGTGCGTGCGCACACGGGCTCATATATGCGTTCACACGCAGCGTGCGTGCACCGTACTGGAGCCAAGTGTGTCCTCAGCTGGGAGCCAGATGATGTGGCTGCTCAGGGGATCCAGGACTTGAGGAAGAAGGCTGTCGCCTCCCCGCCCTTTCCTGCACTCTTTCTTTGTCTTCAGTACTCCGGGGATGTTCCGGACTGTCTCTGTGTCCTGCTGGAGCAGTAAGGGGACAGTTGCTTCTAGCAGCCTGTGCCCAGAGTCTTCTACTTAAGGGCTGGGATGTTCTGAGTTAACCACGGACATTAACCCTGTAACATTTGAATCCGAGACAGAGGGACCCACCACAAGTAGGGTAGAGCTCTCTTTCAAGGGGCCAGGAAGAACAGAGCTGGAAAGTGAAGCTGGGGACCCCGAGTCCCTATCTTCTCTTTAACAACATGGTCTTATCTCAAAGAGGAAACAGTGAGGGTAGGGGTGGGACTGGGGTTGCAGGTATGGGGGGAAAGGGAAACCGAGGGAGGAGGAGCCCCAGAGGGAGGACATCAGAGACCCTCAACCCAGTTTCAGCTCAGCCTCCCCTGCCTGCATCTGAGTGGCTCTGCTCCATCTCCTGCCCCAGACAGCCAAAGGTCATTAGCTCAACGTCCCCACTGTCTCCTGCCCCTACATCTCCCTCTCTGCCCCGGCCTGGGCCCCGGAAACCTACACTTTGGAAGGATAATGGTTCCCAAATGCAGCTTTTTGTCTCCGCTAAGCTGCGGAGAAGGTGAGCATTAGTTGGGCACCTCCAACCTGCTCTTTAGGATAATAAGCTCCCTGCGCCAGCCGTTAATTGCCAGGTGGTATGTCCTCCCCCCAGCCTCCAGGCCCACAAGTTGGTGGCTGGGGCTTGGGGTCAGCTCCAGAAGTCACCTCCCCCATCCTATGCCATCACCCCAGGAAGGTGGCTTCTGTTTCCAGTTCCCAAAAAAAGGTGAAGAAGGTGGCCAGCCCAGGAGCCCCGGCTGGCTATATGCCTGCTCTTGGAAGCACCCCCAGGGTGCTCAATCCCAGGGGGCTGTCTTGCTAAGGGGGTGCACACATGCACGCATACCTGTGGGGTGTAGGGAGCAGAAGTGATGGCTTTCCCAAATCTAGCCAACAAGAATGGGGAACCCAGTCAACCTGCTCCCCCCCCCCAACCAAGAGCTCACCAAGGACTCTGGAAATTAATTCCCTATCTCCTTGGAGAACCCTGACCTGGGGAGGCCCCTAACCAGCTTGATTCAGCAACAACGGGGCCAGTATTTATTGGAACAAAGCACCATGGGAAATCAAAAGCTGAATCAGAGCTGGCCAGCCCCATGCCTGGGGGGGGAGCGTCAGGATGTGGCCACCCATCTTCAGGGGAGAGTGGCCAAGGGCTGTCAGAGAGGCCCAGGGAGGGCCCTCCAGTGGGGACAGGACAGTCACTTCTTACAGGAAGAATGGAGTCCAGGAAGACCCTCTGGAGGAGGTGGTATTTAGAAGAGACCGCACCTTGAAGGATGGGTAAGAAATTGTTAAGTTTCAAAGACAGGTAGAGGGCAAGCACTCTTGGTGGAGAAAATTGCCCAGCAGAGACCAGGAGGGAAGCAGACAGGGCGGGGGGAGGGCTGGAGAACCCAGCAGGAGGGCAGGGAGGGCCAGTTGTCGAGGACCCTGACAGCCTGAGATGGGTCTTTACTCAAGCGGCCATAGGGAGCCTCTGAAGGTTGCAGAGCAAAGGTGTGGCAGACCCCAACAGGGAGACCAGCCTCACTGATGGTGGCCACAGTGACCCTGGTGAGCGGGCTGCAAGGGGGGCACCACAGGGGAGGGGAGGGGACCCCAGGCACCCTTGGCACTCCCTGCGAGCTCCCAGCCTAAGAGATGGGTGCACAGTTCAGCGGGCCTTGAGGCAACTGGAGACGGGGAATAACGGGGTCATCAGATCCCCAGTCCCAGGGCCACGTCCAGGAGTGGTCAATCCAGATCATCAACACAGCCGGCCACACGCCTACCGGCTCCTACTGGGCCTTAGGTGAGGCCCAGAGCGCCACTGGACAGCAGAGGGGGCTGGTGAGCCAGGCGTTGGGACCCAGCTGGAGTCTAGCAGCCATCCCCAGGGACAGCGGCAGCCCCGAGGGAGGAGAGGCCCTTAATTCCTGGCCATCCCACTCTGCCTCTCCGTGGAACGAGAGAAGGGACTTCTGGCCCCTTTCCTCTGCCAGGAGGAAAACCCTTAGCTAAGGGCTGCAGCGCTGTGAGCCGGGCATGGAGCGGCTTCCTCACCCTCTCCATAGTCAGCGCCCTGAGGGAGGCACTGTTATCCGACCCTTGGCCTTCATTTCACAGACACCCTGCTTTCACTCCTTGCACAGAGAAGCACAGTTTTCTTTCTGAGGCCACACAGCGCATCACAGTTAAGTGGCATACTTCCTAACATGACACAATACTGCCCCTACAGGCGGAGCCTGGCCAGAGCGGGGCATTCGGCCCTCTAGGAGGAGACCCCAGCTCAGGGCCTCCTGCTGGAGTCTTCTGAGTGCCCACCAAGTGCCGGGAGCTGGACACAAGCTGGTGCACTCAACCCGGCTCTGCCCCTCGGCCGGGCCGGGCCAGGCCAGGCCGGGCATGGCCTCCTGCTGCACCACCCGCACGGGCCTGCCTGTGGGTATAGATCCTAGGAGCTGCACGCTTCTGGCCCTGCCTGCCGCGGCCCTCCTGCGCCTGTGGCCTGGCCTTCCCGCCCCTCTGGGCTCCAGCTGCCTCGTCTGAGAAGGGCGTGGGTGGGCCAGCGACCTCCTGGCCCTGTCAGCTGGGCCTTTGGAGGACGCACAATCCAACCTTTCTTTAACGAATGGGCCAGGGAGAAGGCCAGCGAGCGCCTATGAAGACATTTTGACTTTGCTGCTCTTGGGAAACCCCGATGGAATTTGGCATGGAGTCCAGAGTGACCCGCTGCCTGCATGAGGTCTCTGGGTCTCCCCGCCCCCAGTGCCCCTCCGCCTAGCAAACCCAAGCGCGCATGCGCAAGCTTCACTGGCCACCACCGGGAACAGGAGGGGCTGCCCTATGTGCGACCTACACCTCCTAGGCAAGAACAGACCCCACTCTGCCCAGCCTGGGGCCACACTGAGCTCCCAGCCCCACAAGATTTCACCCATCAAGAACGCTGGAGCCATGTTCGTGCCGACAAAAGCCTGGTGCTCTGGACCCGCGCAAACCCCTGGGTGTCAGAGAAACAATTAGGGCCCAGAGGTAGGTTCTAGGGTCAAGTTCTAGGGACCCTGTTTTATCCATTGGGAAGGTGTGGAGCAGGGCGTAGAGCAGCTGTTTCTGTGATGTTTTAGGGATGGGGAAGAGCTGACCCATTTAACAAAAACACAGAATATCCAGTAAACTTTGAATTTCAGATAAACAACATAATTTTTTTTTTTTTTTTTTTTTTTTTGCGGGTCTGGGGTTTGAACCTAGGGACATTTGACCTCTGAGCTACACCCCCTGCCCTATTTTTTATTCTTTATTTTGAAACCGGATCTCACTAAGTTGCAGAGAGCCTCACTAAGTAGCTGAGGCTGTCCGTGAACCGTGATCCTCCAGGTCTCAGCCTCCCAAATGTTGGGATTACAAGCTTACAGCACCACGCCCGGCTTAACAACATAAATTTTAGTATAAGTACACTGCAAATATCATATGGGATATACTGATTCTAAAAATGATTTGAAATGTGCACTTCATTAGGGTGTGTGTGTGTGTGTGTGTGTGTGTGTGTGTGTGTTACTTGAAATGGACCCCAGGGGCGTTCTACCTCTGAGCTACACCTCCAGCCCTATTTAATTAAATTAATTTATTTAGCACTGAGACTTTCTACCTTCAATACCAGAGGCATTCTACCTCCAAGCTACACCCCCAGACCAATTTTATTTCTTATTTGGTCTTACTAGGTTGATGAGAGTCTCACTACTTGGCTGAGGCTGTACTCAAACCTGCGATCCTCCTGTCTCAGCCTCCCAAGTACTAGGATTACAAGCATGTGCCACCAAGCCCGACCCATTTTTGGGGTTTTTTTGGTGGTACTGGGGGTGGAACCCAGAGGCTTTCTACCTCCGAGCTATACTCCCAGACCTTTTTTATATTTTATTTGGAAACAGGGTCTCACTAAATTGCGGAAAGCCTCACTAAGTAGCTGAGGCTGACTTCGAACCTGTGCGATCCTCCTGTCTCAGCCTCCCAAGCGCGGGGATTACAAGCGCGCGCCACCACGCCCGGCTCTATTTTTTGGTTTTGAAACAGGGTCTCTCTAGGTTGCTGAGTGTCTCACTACTAGCCGAGGCCATCTTTAAACCTGTGATCCGCCTGTCTCAGCCTTTTAAGCACTAGGATTATAGGAGAGTGCCACCACGCCCAGCACTCTACATTTTGTTTGGGGAGAGGGTCTAATCTGCCCCATAGCTGGCTTCCAATTTGCCATCTTCCTGCCTCAGCCTCACGAATAGCTGAGATTATAGCCCCCTGCACTCTGCTTCTTTGCAAGATTGTTCTTAAGGAGCTCAAACGACCAAGAGATAAGGAGAAGCAGAGACAGGAAGCCAACTGGGAGAGTTGGGGCTGGTACTAGAATCCTGTGGAACCCAAGCTGGAGATCTACGGGACCCAACTAGTCATGGAGCAGGCGTGGTGGCACAAGCCTGAGACCCCAGACTTTGGGAGGCTGAGACAGGAAGATCGCAGGTTTAAGGACAGCCTCAACAAGTAGTGAGACTGTCATCAACCCAGTGAGACCGTTTCAAAATAAAAATAAAATAGGGTTGGAGGTGTAAGTCGGAGGTAAATGACCCTGGGCTCAATCCTCAGCACCAAAATCAAAACAAAGGAGTCAAGGGAAACTGACAGAGGGTAGCTGGGGAGACACAGAGGAAAGAAGTCGGGAGCAACCGTGTAAACGGGGAGAAGGGATGGAGGGCAAACAGGAAAAGAGGCTGGGAGAAAAGGAGAGGGGGAGGTTCAACTTGACACTTAACACGACCGGGAGGGAGGAGACGCGGAGTAGGAAAGAGGTGAGAGGTAGAGGAGAGGGAAAAGAGGCCGGAGGAGGACGGCCGTGCCCCTAAGAAGCAGGGATGATATTGGGGCGAGGCCAAGGGGCTGGCGGACAACTCACAACTCGTTGGGGCCGGGCCTCCCTGGGCTCCGCGTCCCCTTTCCCAGGCGGTCGCAGCGCCCACCCACTGCGCACAGCGCCCTCCCTGGGCTCAGGCCCTTCTCTCCACCTCCACCCCGGCAGCTCACCGCCTCCCCCACCCCGCTCGCCGGGAGCTCGGTGGGGAGGGCTCGAGGGCCCCGTCCCCGCCCGGGTCCAGCCCGCGCGCCTGGGGCTCGGGCCCGCGTGGGCGATGCTGCCACCTGGCGGTCGGACTCCGTCCGCGCCGCGAGCCTCGAGGGCTGGGCGCGGCCGCCCCCCAGGGGTCGGACACCCGCAGCTCCAGCCCGGCCCGCTCCGGCCGCGACTTCCAGGAACCCCTGGGGGCCTGCTCGCCTGCAGCCCGCCCCGCTGCCCTGGCCCCGGCCGCCGGCCCGGGGGACCAGTCTTTAACTCTCTGGCCATAATTTCCCCAGTAGGCAGAGAGAAAATGTATACCTCCCCCGGGGCGTCCAGCAAGGAAGACACGAACGTAGCCACACTACGCCCCAGCTCTTCCTTTCCCCCGACGGGAATCTTAGGCTACTTTGAAATCCGCCAGGCCGCCTTCCCCCTCCCTTCTCTCTTGGACAAACCACAACAGTGACCCCCTCATAGATGGCCCCCCGCGATCCATTCAGGCCGTAGCTTCTCCTCCCTTCAACCACTGCCTAGACGTCCAGATGAGAAGGGACTTCTAGCGACAGACCCCTCTGCCGGCATCCCCTCTCCGATGCCCGGCCAGGGGCAGTACCCTCCCATAAGTCTTGGAACCAGGGGCAGAGGATTTGGAGTCTTGGGCTGACCCCACACATTCTTAAAATCAATGACTCTCGTCTACCTCCCAAGTCCCAAACCCCAGGCAAGACTTTCTCTCCCCTCCCCCTCCCTGCCCCAAGTCTGGCCCGGCCCAGGTGCGTCGGCTCCGCCCCCATCCCGAGGCGGGGCCCCATAGGTGGAGAGAAGTGGGAGAGGTCGCGGTCCCGCCTCTCCCCTCCTCCCATACACACGGAAGCTCTGGGGTCCCCATGCCAAGGATGCCGGACGCCTGGGTCCCCGGCCTGGCGCCCGCCTTGCTGCTCAGCCTCCTGGCTGGCCTCCAGCGGGTGAGCGCCTGGGAGGTAAGACTGTTGAGGTTTTTGGGGGGCTGGGGCCTGCCTTTGAAGCCTGGTCACCACCTTCCATTGTCAGGACTTCCTGTGACCACACGAAGTTAGCAAGTTCCTTTCTCTTTTGCCTTGGGGTGGAGGGGGGACAGCCTCGGAGGCCCTGAGGGAGCCTGGCTCCTTCAGATGGCGGGGGGGGGGGGGGGGGGGGTGTATGTGTAGTGGGATGTAGCCACGAACTGCGCCTCTGACACCTTGGGCCTCTCGCTGGAGACTTTGACCCCCCATCTTAGCCTTGACTTGTGCTTCCAGCTCCATCCCCTCTGAGTCAGGAAGCTGGGCCTGAGTCCTAGACTTGTGGGCCAGGTGTCTCCCCAGCCCTGTTCCTCCAGGGCTGGGTGACCTTGGGGGTGTCCCAGTCCTTTCTGGGACTGTTCCTGTGTGCTGGGGGAAGAGGGGTCTCTCCCGGATCTTGTAGGGTGGTGGTAGAATTCTAGCCGATAGTAGCCTTTGACCTGGCTGCCTGACCAAAGCTGGGGTGACCTCAGAGATGTGGCGACTCTGGGAGGAAGGCAGGTTTGAGCACTCCCTCGGCTCCCTGTTGCTTCCGTGTAAACTCTACAGGTGACAGGGGAGGACTGTCCAGGCCCCATGGCAGATCATCTTGCAAACTGGTGGGGGGTGGGGGGGCAGGACAGGTATTTTTTAACTTACTTCCGTTGAAGAGCTGGAGGGAAGTCCCCTGCCTGGGAGCAGCAGTCTGCTCTGCCACCGCCCGCTGTGGCCTGGGCTAGGGAAGCATGGTGTTCCTTCCCATCAGTGTGGGGGTGTGTGTGTCGGCACTGGGCTGAGCACCCACTGGTCGATTGCTCTGCAAAACTCTGGGAGTGGGTGCTGCCAACTCTCCATTCAGAGCGATTGAGCTGAGGTTGCCGGACATCCATCCTCCTGAGGCTTCATGAAACTCAGGCTGGGAATGGTCCCGGACAAGACCATCCCTGATTAAAATGAGGAGCATCTGAGAGAGGGGCTCCTCCCTCTCCTAAACAAGAATTGGGACTAACTCATGAGACCTGTTAATTTTCTGTCACTTCTTAGTTGGGGTCCAGGAGAGGGAGGAGAGACAGATCTACAGGGTGGGAGCTCAGCTGAGGCTCTGGCCCCTTGGTCTGTCTCCAACTCCCTAGTCACCCTTTCACGCTGTGTGGATTCACACCTACTCTGGGCCACCCTGCAAAGGGCTCCTTCTCTTGTCCCCTAAAGGACAGAGCTTATGTAAAGGTGCTCAGCCGGAGACTGAGGTAAGGGTATCTTTGGTACTCTTATCTTTATGATGTGATTAGCAAATGAAATGCTAGCTTACTATCAGCTTTATTATTATTTGCAGACCTCACACCTGCTAGGGGAGTGCTTTACTGCTGAGCTACTTCCCCAGCCCCTTTTCAAAGTTTAGAGACAAGGTCTTGCTAAATTGCCCAAGCTGACCTCAAACTTGCAGTCGTCCCGCCTCAGCCTCTTGAGTAGCTGGAATTAGAGACAGGTGCTACCACACTGGGCTACTATTTTAGTTATTTTAAGTAAAGGTATAGAGATAATGGCGGTCTTACCAGAGCTGACTTCCTATTTTTGAGCACTGGTGGTTTGTCCAGGTGGCTAGGGCTGGGTGATTGGTAACCCCTTCATTTTGTATGTCCCTGCACCTCCATCCCTCCCCGACTGTCTGGGAGCAGAGTGGATGAAATGAAACCGGGTAATCATTGAACACACATTTCATTCCTTCCACAGTTATTTTGACTGTTGGTTTTTTTTTTTTTTTAAGCAATGATTAAAAACAGACAAAAATCCTTGCCCAGGGGAAGCTGACAATCTCCTGGGCAGAGAGTTAACAAGGGAAAGTAAAACATATACTATGCCAGCTGTTGATAAGGACTGTGGAGGAAAGCTCGGGGCGCTGAGGGGGAAGGGGTGCTGGCTGGGGAGTGGGAGAGGGAGAGGGAGCGCAAAGCCAGCCTTGGAGACACCCGGGAGGAGTGTCCTCACGAAGACTTGGGCGTGTACTTGCTCCTAAGAAAAAGCAGTCAGGGAGGAGCTGGAAGGGAAGTGGAGAGAAGGGGGACTCCTGGCTTACAGAGCTAGGAATTCCCCAGCAGGAACCTGAAGAAAGAACCGGGGCCTCTGGCGGGGAAATTGTGTGTTTAGGGAACTTCCAGAGGGTGTGTTTGCAAGGGAAGGTGAGGGGACCAGGAAGTGGAAGAGGGGGGCTCAGGCTGCTCTCTGGGGTCCATACCCTAGGAAGCCCCTGAAGGAGGTGACCAGCAAGGTTGGTAGGTGATCAGACTTGCAATATGGCCAGAGTCTTCCTGCCCACCACGTCCTGAGTGGCTGGGGCAGGGCAGCCATGTGAAAAGTGACTGGTTCTTGGGCCACAGGTGCTGTGAGTAGAGAGTGGGGTGCGCGTGGAGGAGTGGGCTTCCAGACCTGGGGCGATGCAGGTGCTGGAGGTAGTGGGGAGAGGAGGGGGTGCCTGCCAGCCAGGGCTGGACACGGTGGAGGAATGGAGAGGCTGAGTTAAACCCCTGCAGGCCGTGCAGCGTCTGCGAGGCGACCCCATGCTGCTGTTTATGAGCCCTGACCTCTGCCTCTTCTCCTCCACAGACTGAACCCCAGTGTGTTGTTCCCTCGTAAGTCTGGGACTTTGGCTGTGACTTCCAATCTGGGGAGGTGAGGGGAGGGACCACCCAAAGCCCGCCCTGCCTGCCTTCCTGGGGGGGCAGTTTACCCATCATCCACCCCACCAGAGAGGGAGGCCCACCCCACCCTTGCTCCACCAGCCAGCCACGGGGGATGTCCTCCTGGGGGTGGCAGGTCACCCGCCTCATCCCAGACCTGACTGCAGTCTCAGTCCCCAGCGAAGTCCCAGGATAGAGGGCAGACAGTGCTGACCCTCGTGTATAAATCCCGAGACCTCTGAGCACAGCGGGGAGGAGCTGGACTGAGGATATCTATGCAGAAAAGTGTTTCTGTCAGCTCAGGTCGGGGTGTTCCAGATGCCCCGTTCCCTCCCATCCGGTACTCCCTGGGTGCCCTGGAGGGGTATCTCCTGGACACTCCACTTGGCTTCTCTAGGTGGCCTCTGAGTCAAATGAGAGATGGTCTAGCTACTGCAGTGTTCAGGCCCTTTACCTGCCCAGTGGTGTTGCCAGGATATTCATCCCACCCACTTCACAGATGGGGAAAGTGAGGCCCAGTAAGGAGCAGTAACTTGGCACACATGTGCACAAGGCAGTCGTGAGAGGAGACCGGAACCCAGGTCCTGAGTCCTGACACAGCTCCCCCCACTCAGCCCGGAGTGGGACCTGATGGCTCGAGCCTTGAGTGGAGGGGCATTGGGAGTTGGGGGGCTGAGATCCTTCTGCCTTTCCCCCTTCGGTGCTAGCAGCTCTCTCTCACCCTTTCTTTGCTCCTGAACAGAATTTGCTCCCAAGGAGTCACATGCTGCGGTAACATCTGCTGCCAGGGGGCCAGTTTCTTCTCTGGCCCCTTTAGGTGAGCCCAGGGCCAGCTCCTTTGGGCACTGTCCACAGAGGGGCCGGGTCCACACGGGACGGGGCTGGCATCCTGCCAAGGGGAGGAGGTGGAGGAGGGAGGGGAGTGTGGCGGGCAGCCTGGCTCTCAGGGAGATGCTGATGGTCCCTTTCCCCAGGATCTTCGTCATCATCTTCCTCATCATGGTGCCTCTCATGTGCATCTGTGCCCTGGCTAAGCGCTTCTGTCGCAGCTGCATTCAGCCGGTGCAGGACCCTGCCATGGATCACCAGGGGCCCCCCGATCCGCCTGCTGTTGTCCCTCTAGAGAGTGTCTGGACAACTACCTCTGAGCCCCCCCCACCCTACAGTGAGGTGAGTCTCTCGGCCCCAATCCCTAACTTGCTCCCTGGCTGGCTGCCCCTCCCCGTGGTACAGCTGGTTAAAGCAGCAGGGTCAGGGGAGGGTCTCGGGCTCCTGGGATCCGGCGAGGTCTCTTTCTCCAGCTTTGTACCCTGCCTGGGTGGGTGACCAGGCCAGACACTGTGAAGACCAAATTCACTTTTTCCTGTAGGTTATTCTGAAGCCCATCCAGAGCCTGGTTCCCATGGAGCCACCGCCTCCCTACAGCCTCAGGCCTGAAGACCACGCTGGAGCACCGAGGGGCGTTGACAACCCTGCCTTTGGAGCCACAGCCTCCCCAGTGCCTCCTGCAGCAAGCTAGAGGCTTCCTTCTGGGACTCCTGGAATTCCCCACCCTTCCTGCCACATAGCTGGTCCTTCTTGGGTTTAATTTATTACTTTTCCTGCCCCCATTTTCCCCAGCTGCCTCTTGTCCTGAGAGCTAAGCTGGGGTGACAATATTCCCACACACACACCCTGTGCCCCAAGTTAGAAGCTGCCAGGAGGAAACTGTTAACAGTTGGAGGTTCCTGCAGTGGACCGGGCTGCTCTGTGGAGTAGAGAGACCCCATCACTGGAGGCATGCGAATCATGACTGTAGCCGGGAGTGCTGGTACTTGCTTGTAACTCCAGTACTTGGGAGGCTGAGACAGGAGGATTGCAAGTTTGTCGCCAGCCTCAAATACTCAGTGAGGCCCTCCACAACTCAATGAGACCCTGTTTCAAAGTAAAGAATAAAAAATTGGGCTGAGGGTGTATCTCAGAGGTAGAATGCCCCTGGGTTCCATCCCCAGTACCGAAAAAACATTCATCATGACTGGACAGCTTGCTCAGAGTTATTACTGAGGCATTTCTGTATCCTTGGGAGGGTGGGCTGGGCAGGCTCTGAGCCACCTTCCAACTTGCCTGCATAGAGAAGACCCCGTTGTACCAATCCAGCGCACACACAAAGCACATGCACTCACTAACTTTCTAGCTGTGGCTGAGTCTGCTGCTGGCCGTGTGAGGAGGCAGGGGTGGAGGGGTGGACTCAGGCACTGTTGGGGGGATGCAGGGGGAGGTCCCTGTACCAGAATCCCCCCAACAGAGACTCCTCGGCGAGTCCATGGTTGTCAGTCTGAGAGGACGATCCGTCCACGCACGTCTGCTTCACCCTCCGGTTCCTTGAGGGCTCTGGCTGCTTAAGACCTGGAAATGGCCTCATCCCATCCTCTCCAGCTTCTCCTGGGAGACCTGGGGCTCAGCCAACACATAACACTCACCTCACCATGACTAGTGAGATTCAGAGACGACCTGGAAGCAGGGAGGAGGGAGAGCAGCCGGGTGGGGTATTTGTGGAATAGGGCCAGCCTGGAATTTCCTGGAGAGGAGGAGATGGCAGACCCTGCCCCACCTGCAAGAGTAAACCCCGGAGAGGAGCAAAATTCTCCCCTGCCCTGCTGCACAGAGGGGCTTTGCTGGGCTTAGTCCCAGAGGGGCCACGAGCCTGGCTGTGCGCAGTGAGGGAGATGCTGGTGCCAGTGTCTCGGCCTCCGACAGGAAAGGCACCTCCCCTGGCCTTTGCCTTTGTCCTGCACCCCAACAGTTCAGTGCCAGCCTTGTCACCAGGCAAAGTCAGGGCCTCTCCTGATAAGGTATCAGGTAGGTGCCAGGACCAGCGGTGGCAGGATGGCACAGGCCTCCCCAAAGCTGCCAGGAATGGAGATCACCTGGGTGGGAGTGCCTGAGGGAGGCAGGGACCACAGGGAGAACAGCAGGTGCCAGGAGATAGTGCCAGAGGTGGTGGCCTGGCCGAGTGGGAGTTTCCCTGCAGGTTCAGGGGCTGGGCTGGGGCAGCTGCTGTGCACCTGTGCACCCATGCACCTAGCTTCAGTTAGCTCCAGAGCTGGAGTGGTCCTCACTGCCAAGTGCCCACCCCTAGAGGAGGAGGAGGTGGAGCAGTGACCTTGGAGACCTGGACAGGGAAGTTACTTTCCTGTCATTG
This sequence comes from Muscardinus avellanarius, assembly GCF_963383645.1. NCBI lineage: Eukaryota > Metazoa > Chordata > Mammalia > Rodentia > Gliridae > Muscardinus > Muscardinus avellanarius. The sequence continues at coordinate 45,069,888 of NC_137802.1, read as the reverse complement.
ATGATGGCCTAGGGCCTTTAATATCTCCTCCCCAGCAACAGCAGAGCGCCCTGGAGAGGCCATCCGAAAGCCTAGTATAGCAAGACCCATGATAGCAGTGACTTTTTTTGTTGCTCCCCTGGTCACTGTTGGTGGAGTGGAAGGGATGTGATGTTTCTAGAGGGTGACAGCACTATTCATGTCCCAGATACTTATAAAGCTCCTACTGTGCACGGGGTGCATATTCCTGGGCTGGTACCAGGAACAGGTCAAATGCATGTGATGTAGCAATTTGAATTCTAGGAACCAGCTTGTACCACAAATGTCACAGGGATGTCTATTGCCACAGTGTGTCAGGGAGAGGGTGGGGGGCACAAAGATTGTCCACAGCCATTGTACTGAAATAAACCCAGTGCATCCACACTGAGTGTCAGGCCACCTGTAAGAAGGGGTTCTGTGGGTGACCTGGCACAGTGCGCACGATGAATTGTTATAGAGAAACACGAGTTGCAGAACAATAGCCTTGATTTGTAAAATGTCCCTACATTTTAAATGCTGTAGATGTGTACTTTTTTTTTTCTTTGCAAATATATAAGTCAGAAGGACCAAGCCAGGCATGGTGGCATGTGATTATAATCCCAGTTCTTGAGATGTTGAGACAGGAGGATCACAGGTTCCAGGCCAGCCTCAGCTTCTTAGTGAGGTTTCTACAACTTAGTGAGACCTTGTTTCAAAATGGGGAATAAAAGCCAGGCGTGGTGGCACACACTTGTAATCCCAGCACTTGGGAGGCTGAGACAGGAGGATCACACAGGTTCGAAGCCAGCCTCAGCTACTTAGGGAGGCTCTCAGCAACTTAGTGAGACCCTATTTCCAAATAAAATATAAAATAGATCTGGGAGTGTAGCCCGGAGGTAGAAAAGCCCCTGGGTTCCACCCCACTACCATACACACACAAAAAGAGAATAAAATTTAAATAGTAAATAAAAAAATAAATAATAAAATCCAGGGCTGGGAGTGTAGCTTGGAGGTAGAATAACCCTGGGTTCAATCTCCAGTACCACAAAAAACAAAAGAAAAAAAAGAAGGAGGAGGAGGAGGAGGAGGAGGAGGAGGAGGAGGAGGAGGAGGAGGAGGAGGATATGAACCAAACCACACTCATCACACATACTAGTTGTTGACACCAACAACCAGTGTGTGGGCAGAATAGATTTTGATTTTGTGTACTCTGGCATTGTCTGTATTTTTTTTTTCAGTGAATAAGCCTCACCTTTGCGAATTTAAGAGATTTATTTACTGGGATTTGTCTATAGGCAGTTTTAAAATTATGTGATGCTTCACCTTGTGAACTTGGATTCACGGCAATTGAGATGTTTTCAGCCCTGCTATGGCCAGAGTGACCACGTCTGTGGCTCTCCTGCTCACCTTTGGGGATAGTGGAAGGGATGTGACCTTTCCAGTGTGTGAAGTCATGTATGAGCCACCTCAGACGCGTGGCTCATACATGACTCGTATGTAGCCCAGGGGAGAGTAGTCATGGGTTTTTCTATGGGAGAGCCTGGACCGCTGCCTGACATGGGAGGAACATGTGAAGCCCGCAGGGCTCACGATGGCGCTGGGTGGGGATAGAAGGAGAAGCCGAGAGCTGAGGCCTGCCTGGCTGGGAGGGCGGATAAGTAATTTCCTGGTGAGTGAGAATTCACCCGAGAAAGGAAGGAAAAAAGGGAAGAAGGAAGGAAGGAAATCTGCCATCACATGCAGTCCGATTAGCAGCAAAGAGTGCCTCAAAGCTGGATGTGGTGGTGCAAGCCTATAATCCTAGTACTTGGGAGGCAGAGACAGGCAGACCCCAGACGAGAGGCCAGTATCAGCAATTCAGCACGGCCCTCTGCAACTTAGTGAAACCTGTTTCAAAATAAAAAAAAATAAAATATGGTTGGGAGCCAGGTGTGGTGGTGCACACTTGTAATCCCAGTACTTGGGAGGCTGAGACGGGAGGATCAAAGGTTCTCAGACAGCCTCAGCTATTTAGTGCGGCCTTTTGCAGTTCAGTGAGATCCTGTTTCAAAATAAAAAATAGGGCTGAGGTGTAGCTTGGAGGTAGAATGCCCCTGGGTTCCATCCTGAGCACTGAAAAAAAAATTATATGGTTGGGAGCATAGATCAGAGGTAGAATGTCCCTGGTTCTAGTCCAGCTCAATAATTACCTACATTTTGCAGAAGCCAAAGGTCCACCTTTGAAAGGCCTCACCTCTCCTTGACATTTGACACACATGGCCACTGTTCACCTCTTGAAAAACTCACACCAATAAAAAATAAAATAGGGCTGGGTGGTATACCTCAGAGGTAGAACACACCTGGATTCAATCTCCAGTACTACAAAATAAAATTAGATAGATAGATAGATAGATAAATAGATAGATAGATAGATAGATAGATCTGGGAGTATATCTCTGAAGTAGAATGCCCCTGGGTTCAACCCCCAGCACCACAAAAATTAATAAATAAAAAGTTACTATATTCTGATTTCTCTTTCACCCCTTTATCCTGGCCAATCCCACCTCCAAAATAGACCCATGGCCACTTTTCACCCTTCCACTCTGTGGTACTAGGGATTGAACCCGGGAGCATTCTACCTCTTAGCTACATCCCCAGCCCTATTTTATTTTTTTGTTTTGAAACAGGGTCTTGCCAGGTTGCTGAGGCTGTCCTCGAACCTGCAATCCTCCTGACTCAGCCTCCTAAGTACTAGGATTACAAGTGTGCACCCCCAGCCCAGCTCACCATTTCTCTAGCATAGTCTACACCAAGCGGCCCATTTCTGGCCCATTTCCAGCTCATCATCCTAGCCGGATTCTGCTCCGTGAGGGGTCTCCATCCTGCCTTCTGCAGTTCATCCTGTGCACTGCACTTGAGGAGTGCTTTCCAAAGCATAAAATACTGCATCTCCTTGCTTAAGAACCTCCAAGAGACTCCTGGGCTGGAGGGCTCACCATGGCGATGGGTGGTGACGGTGTCCCAGAGCCGGAGCAGGAAAACTGGGTGCTGTTCTGGAGTAGCAAGGGCCAGAGTGATGATTCTGATATTTGGGACGATAGGGCATTGATTAAAGCTTACAATAAAGCTGTGGCTTCCTTTAAGCATGCTCTAAAGAATGGTGACATTTGTGAACCTGCAGATAAGCCACAGGGCATGCCTAGAAGAAAACATGCCAAGAAGAATAAAAGCCAGAAGACGAAGACCACAACTCCCTTGAAACAGTGAAAAGTTGGTGACAAATGTTCCGCTCTGTGGTCGGAAGACGGCTGTGTTTACCCAGCTACCATCGCTTCTGTTGATTTTAAGAGAGAAACCTGTGTTGTGGTTTACACTGGATTTGGAAGTAGAGAGGAGCAAAATCTGTCTGATCTGCTTTCCCCAAACTCTGAAGTAGCTAATAACACACAGCAGAATGCCCCGGGAGAATGAAAACGAAAGTCAGGTTTCAACAGATCAAAGTGAGAACTCCAAATCTCCTGGAAAGAAACCAAATAATATCAAGTCAAAAGCTACTCCGTGGAAGTCTTTTCTTCCTCTACCACCCCCAATGCCAGGGTCAGGATTTGGGACCAGGAAAGCCAGGTCTAAAATTCAGTGGCCCACCACCACCTCCACCTCCACCACCCCGCTTGCTGTCATGCTGGCTGCCCCCCATTTCCTTCTGGATTGCTCGCAAGTCTCCCGCCACCTTTCATATGTGAAGACTCTCCCGATGCTGCTGCTGTTTTGGGGAGCTTGTTGATCTTCTGCTCCGTGGGAGGCTATCGTACTGGCTATTATATGACTTTCAGACAAAAATCAAAAAGAAGAGAGATCCCCATATTTCAATTAAGGAGTAATGCATACGGTGTCCTTCAATCGGCTCAGCTCTCTCCCCAGGAGAGCGGTGTTCTGGTGATCCCTGGTTGGCGTGAACGGAAGTCTCACCACTGTCTTCATGGATGTCTTTGTGGCTGTTCAGTGAGGCGGCGCCTCCATCTCTATTCCCCCCTCACTGTGTGTGTTCCCCACCTACGTACCCAGCAAGGTGTTTTTAGGGAACAGTCAGTGATTGAGTGCCTCTGTGTGATTGTAACTTTCTTAGTACGTTAAGCCTTTTTATAACTGTCTTTGGTTTTAAATAATTAAAGAAAAGATCCTCCAATAGTTGCCCATGGTACCCGAGACAAATTCCAAACCTGTCTGTGGCCTGCAGGCCTGGCGAGGCCTGGCCCCTGCTCCCCCTCCAGCATCATCCCTTCCCACTGCATCCCGGCCACAGCTGCCTTCTCTCAGTGCCTGGACTAGCCCAGGTCTCAGCCTGGCTCGGGGCCTTGAGGGCTTTTCTGCTTGAAATCAGCCCTTCCACGTCTCCCTGGTCCATGTATCTTCACATGGGCTGCCATCTTCTCATTCCAGCCCCAGGTCAGTCCTCCCCTCCAGGAAGCCCTCTTTGACCAACTGCAGGAAGCACCCCCTCTGGTCCCCCCCGTCACTCCTCCGGCCCCATCCTATCACTATCCTATTTTCTTTTCTTTGCAGCATGTCTCAGTGCCTAAACTCACATTATTTATTTAGGCACTATGTGTTCCTGGTGCCTCTCACTGGGCCCAAGTTTCCTCGGGGACAGGGACTTGACACCTTTACCTGGGTTCAAGCCCCAGTACCAGAAAAGAAAAGAAAAGAAAAAAAAAAAAAAAAAAAAAAGCAAAGCCCAACAGGTCCTGCAGGAGGAATGCCCAGGAAATTAACTTATCCGGCTCCACAAACACCCCAGGTATCCGGCTGCCCTCAGGCCTGGGGTCTGCCTCCAACCAGTCACCCAGGCCGCTGACAGATGATGTTTCAAAGCTGACAGCTGACATTTTTCCTCCTTTGTTCTCTCCCGTCCTTCACCCCCTGTTATCAGACCCTATGTTCTTATCTGTTTACTGACCTGGCACCTATGGATCTGAACTGACTCAAGGAAGACCCAGACATGAACTGTGTCCCTTCTGATAACACAACATGACGTGGGTTGACGGGTTGACGCTGCTGGCCGGTGGGTCTGAATAAGAACTGACTCAGGGTAGACGTAAACATGACTGCACCTTCCAATAGGACACCGCAGAGGAACCTGAGTCCCCGGTTCAGGGAGAACCAGGGCTGGTTCCTGAACACTGAAGTTCACTGGTTTCTCCGATTTGCTGGCAAATCAATACATCTCTTTTTTCTTCTTCCCAAAGACTTGTCCCAATTATTTGATTTGGCAAATTGGGGCAGAGACTTGGTAACAGGATTGGGATTGAACCTAAAGAATTTGATAGCAGTACCAGGGAATGAACCTAGGGACATTCTACACCCAAGCTACACCCAAGCTACACCCAGTCTACACCCAAGCCTTTTTGTGTGTGTGTGGTACTGGGGTTCCTGGAAGCCCTTTTACCTCCAGGCTACACTCCCAGACCTATTTTATATATATATATTTTTTTAAATTTGGAAACAGGGTCTCTTAAGCCAGCACGGCTGGCTTCAAACCTGCGCGATCCTCCTGTCTCTGCCTTCCAAGGGTGGGGATTACAAGCCTGTGCCACCACGCCCAGCCACCCAAGCCTTTTTATTTTTTATTTTGCAACAGGGTCTTGCTAATTTACCAAGGCTGACCTCAAAGCTACCATCTTCCTGTCAGCCTCTCAAGTACTGGGATTACAAGTATGTGCCACCATGCCCGGCAAGGTGTTTTTTGTTTTGTTTTGTTTTGTTTGTTTGTTGCGGTACTGGGGATAGAACTCAGGGGCATTCCACCTCCAAGTTACACCCTCGGCCCTATTTTTTATTCTTTATCTTGATACAGGATCTCACTGAGTTGCAGAGGGCCTCACTAAGTAGCCCGACACCACAAGGTATTTTTAAAGGGCAGAAAAGGCTGAGCATGATGGCGCACGCTTGTAATCCCAGCATTTGGGAGGCTGAGACAGGAGGATCACAGTTTGCAGACAGCCTCAGCTACTTAGTGAGGTCCTCAGTTACCTAAATGAGACCCTGTTTCATAATAAAGAATAAAAAATAGGGCTGGGGTGTATTGGAGGTAGAATACCCCTGGGTTCCATATCCAGTATTGCAAAAAATAAATAAATAAATAAATAAATAAATAAATAAATAAATAAATGGCAGAAAAGACAGTCCATGTTCAAATAAATTTGGAAAATTCTGAAGAGATAGGCATCTCACAATGAGAGACGAAGTCGCCTGAGCATATCAAGGAGCTGAGAATTCACGATGAAGACACCTTTCCCTATAGGGAAAGCCAGCCTTTCCCTATTTTACTTCACCATAAAACACCATTGTTCTTCTTATGATCTCTGTGAGAACTTGAAGTCACATCATCCCATAGAAATTTGGGAGAAATGCCAGTGCAGTACAACCTTGTCTCATTATGATTGACAACTGAAAAATAAAGTCACTTGTCCGACATCGCAAGACTGAAAGAGGTGGATGCTGGGCAGAGGACTAAGTCTCTCTCTCTTGTGGTCTGGGGGATGGGACCCAGGGTCATTCTACCTTCGAGCTCCACCCCCAGCCCTATTTTTTATTCTTTATTTTTGAAACAGGGTCTCACTGAGTTGCAAGGGACCTCACTAAGTAACCGAGGCTGTCCGTGAGCCTGGATTCTTCTGTGTCAGCCTCCCAAGTGCTGGGATTCCAAGCCTGCGCCATCACGCCCAGTGAACTCAGTCTCTTCAAAGTGACAGAGGCAGTTAGTAGTCAGCCTGGGAGGAGTGGGTGTTGTGGAGATGGAACAGCTTTGTGTCTTAATTGCTGTGGTACTTACATGAATTTTCCAATGTGATAAAATGACTCTAAACAACAGACTTTGTACCCATGCCAGTTTCCTGATTTTGATACTCTATGTAAGACAGAGCTATCAGCTGCTACAAGATGTAACCCAAGCTGGGTGTGGTGGTGTTCCTGTAATCCCAGGACTTGGGAAACTGAGACGATATCAAGGTTCAAGGCCCACCTCAGCAATTTAGAGAGGCCCTTTGCAACTTAGTGAGACCCTGTTTCAAAATAAAAATAGGGCTGTAGAATGCCCCTGGGTTCAATCCCCGGTACCACACACACACACACACACACACACACACACACACACCAGTTTCCTGCCTCCAGGTTCAAGGGCTTTTTATGCTGCAAATGTCGTTTGAGCAAATGTAGGTTATGTTCTGAGCCTTTGCTCCTAATGCCCAATAAAAGGCAGTTTATGGCTTTCCTCGGGTTGCAGTGTGTTTAAACAGCAGTAATGTGGGAGCCGGGGAAGGGAATTCGCAGCAGCTCTACTGCAGTGATGGATGTAGAGACATGGGTCTTCCCTCCTCGCCTGAGGACATCTGACCTGTAGCTAAGGGACAGGCTCCGCTCACACCAGAGATGGGAGGACTCAGCCTCGGAAATCATCCTGCTGAGCCTTGGGGCAGGATTGTATTCTAGCTTTTTCTTTTGGGCCGTACTACAAATTGAACCTTGGGGAAGGGGTGGGTTCTACCACTGGAGCAACTACATCTCCAGTTGTTTGTTGTGCTGCTTCTGCTGCTTCTGCTTCTTCTTCTTCTTCTTCTTCTTCTTCTTCTTCTTCTTCTTCTTCTTCTTCTTCTTCTTTTTCTTCTTCCTCCTCCGCCTCCTCCTCCTCCTCCTTCTCCTCCTCCTCTTCCTCCTCTTTCTCCTCCTCCTCCTCCTCCTTCTCCTCTTCCTCCTCCTCCTCCTCCTCCTTCTCCTCCTCCTCCTCCTCCTTCTTCTCCTTCTCCTCCTTCTCCTCCTTCTCCCCCCCCCTCCTCCTCCTTCTCCTCCTTCTTCTTTTGCAGAAATGGGGATGGAACCCAGGGGCATTCTTTCTTCAAGCTATACCCCCAGCCCTATTATTTATTCTTTGTTTTGAAACAGGGTCTCACTGAGTTGCAAAGGGCCTCACTAAGTAGTATCTGTGAACCCCGATCCTCCTGCCTCAGCCTCCCAAATGCTGGGATCACAAGTGTGCACCACCATGCCTGGCTTTCATTCCTTCCTCATTTCTCATTTTATTTCAAACAGGGTCTTGCTAAGTTACAGTGTGCTAGCCTTGAACCTGTGGGCCTCCTGTCTCAGCCCCTCAAGTATTGGAATTATAGGTGTGTGTCACCACGCTTAGATGCCCTTTTTAATTTGAGACAAGGTCTCACTAAATTGTCCAAGCTGGTCTTGAAATTCCAGTTCCTACCTCAAGCCTCCCAAGTTGTTGAGATTATAGGCATGAGCCACCATGCTCAGCTATATTTTTAATTTTATTCATTTGAACTGTGTTAACTAAGTGATTTTGTGTGGGTGGGGGGTACTAGGGATTGGACCCAAGGGCATTCTACCTCTGAGCTATACCCGCAACCCATTTTGTTTGTTTGTTTGTTTGTTTGTTTGTTTGTTTGGAAACAAGATCTCACTAGATTGCTGAGAGTCCCACCATGTTACTGAGGCTGGCCTCGAGCCTGTGATCCTCCTGTCTTAGCTTCTCAAGTACTGGGACTACAGGTGCGTGCCATCATGCCTGGCCAACTAACTGATATTTGACCCGTACCAGACTCCATATTTGTTTGTGGTTCCTGCCAACGTGTTTATAGTGCAAAGAATGTCAAGAACTTTGACTGGGGTCCCAAGAAGACAATTTTGTGTTTTGACACAAAACAGCAGAACTGTCAACAAGCTGATTTAGAATCTGCCCTATATATTGCACACATTGTTGCCATATGCTTAGACCCGGCTTTTCCTGGGATCATTGACTGTGGGGCTAAGGACAGCCACTTTGTACAATGTGGCTTCTCTGGTCCCAGGTGACTGGCTCAGAGGGGAACATTGATCCAGTGTAGACCAGCCAGACCCCCCACCCCATGAGGTCACTGAAGACGCGCAGTTCAGGGAATCTTTCCACTGCCCGGGTGGAAAGCAGGCGGTGGAGGACCCGAGCCGGTGGCTGGCACATTAGCCTCACATGCAGACATGTGGTTAAGGGGAAGGGATGAAGCCAAGATGCAAAGAAACTCAAGACAGTAGACAGGAAGTCCTGATGGCCTTCTACTACCTGTTCTGTTTATTCCTGTGGTCCAGCTTCCTTCCCTTTTTGGACTACTCCACTTTTCCTTGGCAACCCAAAGTGAATATATATTCCTTTTTATTTTTTTCAAGCTAGTTTGTGTCGGTTTATGGTCACTTGCCACCCAAAGCGCTCCAAGTAGCTTACCAGACCAACTCCCTTACTTTACATATAAGGAAACAGATCCTGAGGAAGACTGACCTCCCTGAGGCTAAGTCAGTGAGCGCGGAGGCTGGACCTGAATCGCTAGTTCCCAGTGGCGACTCTCATTTGTTTCTGCACAGCTGCTGCTCCTGCTGTGACACCTACTGGAGATTTCTAAAGTACTCGCTCAGAGGGAAATGTGTCCCTGCCTCCTCCTTGCTACAAAACTAAAGAGAAAGGATAAAAATAGAAGACCACGGACATATAACTGGAGATCTGGTACCTGGAGGGTTTGGCACGGGAAACTGAGAATAGAGAGAACAAAGTCAGCCTTGTTAGAGGTGAGAGCTAACAGGCGCCCCACTCCATGTGTGGCCAGGCTTGCGCACAGGAAGGCAGGACCAAAGGCGGCCTGGACCTCTTTGCAAAACTCTCATGCAGGATTTAGATTAAACCGAGCCAAAAAATCACCTCATAACCAGGGCTAAAAAGGGATCAGAGACCCACTCAAGTGTCTACTTTTTGTCCCCAAGTCTTCCAGTCCTCTGAGGTCACTCTTACCCTCAGTAGAAAGTCAGATGGCAGCCGGGCGTGGTGGCGCACGCCTGTGATTTCAGTGCTTGGGAGGCTGAGACTGGAGGATTGAGGGTTCGCAGCCAGCTTCAGCTTCAGAGGGACTCACAACTTAGTGAGACTCTGTTTCAAAATAAAGAATAAAATAGGGCTGGGGGTTTAACTTGGAATTAGAATACCCCTGGGTTTCATCCCCAGTACGGCAAAAAAAAGAAAAAAGAAAAAAAAAAGAAAAGGAGAGAGAGAGAGAGAGAGAGAGAGAGAGAGAGAGAGAGAGAGAGAGAAGAGAGAGAGAGAGAGAGAGAGAGAGAGAGAGAGAGAGTCACTTGCAACAGAGGCCAGATGCCCTTTCTGCATAGTTGAGCGGTTCCTTGCCTGGCTGACCCCCCATCCAACTTTTGCTACGGATGATGCCCCCCACCCCTCACTCCATGCTAGACACAGCCCTCCCTCCAGCTCCCCATACCTGGCACCGTTGACGATGCTGTGGCGTGTATCTGACCTTTCCTGAAGGGTCAGGAAAACAGAAAAGGTGTGATGGACCCCTACAGGTTTGGAATCCTCCTGAGATGCCATGTATGTGAGCCAACAGCTGGAACTGGACGCGTGCAGCAAGGTGGTGTCTGCAGCCATGCAAGAACGTCTCCAGAACCTCAGGTGTTGGGTCCAGGGATCTGGTTCGCCATGAGAAGCCCGAGAGGAAATCACATCAGGGCTTCAGGAAGAGGTGGTTGAGGGACACATGGCTTGGTGAGACCCCTCTGAACAAATACCCAAGACTTGCTAATCTTCACCCAAGACAGGCGGAATCCCTTGGCCACCACCCCAGGAACCCAGGGGACCCAAGAAGCCACAGTTGCTGACATCTCCCAGCCTACTTCCCTCTGGACCTACCATAGCTAGTGGCCCTGCAGGAGCCCCCTCCAGGCAGCCCCAAACCCCCCTGTCTGCAGAGCCTGTCCAGAGAGTTACATCTCAGAACACAGACACCTGGGTAGCCCTGGCCCTGGCCTGCACAGCTCCAACCCCGGGGTGTTTCTCTGCAGCTAGATTTCTCTTCCTCTCCAGTGTATCCCAGAGGACGCCCTCAGCAGTGTGCAGCTCCTTCTGAAGAGCATCTTAACTCTTTACCTGAGACTTTCCCCTGAAGATGTCTTGCTTTCCATGAACAGACATGTTCAAGACACTTTTCCTAATCCAGAGGGTAATCCTGCTCAGTTGTGGACCAACAAACATCACTCCAAACCCCAGCAAAAGCTCTTAAATAGCAAGAAATGCGCTCCCGTCCTAAATCACAAGCCTGATCCACCCGTGTGATTGCTCTTTTCCTACAGACCAAACTATGACATCTGAACTGACAGAGACACAGAATCTTTGAGGTCCCAACTATCCTAGAAAGTCCAGGGTGGGTGTCACCAAGTTTATGTGCAGACATGCTCTACGCACATTGAAAACTGAAAACTGACCTGCCCCTGACCGACCCTCCTTTACCTGGAGATTACCAGGACTCTGCAAAATAGTTTCTGCGAGTCTTCATCACAGGACAGTCCTAAGAATGTCTCGAGAACTGGTGCTGTGCTTGGCAGTCCCTCAAGAACTCCTCAGCAGCACTTACCCATCCGAGCCAGGTTCCTCAGGAACACCTGAGCCAGTGCCTCCTCCCAGGTGGCTCCTGAGTGACTGGCCATTTGTCTTCGCAACTGTGTGCGTGTGTGCGCGTGTGTGCGCACGCAGTACTGGCGTTTGTACCCAGAGGCATTCTTTTTTTTTTTTTTTTTACGGGTCTGGGGATGGAACCCAGGGGCTTTCAACCTCCGAGCTACACCCCCGGCCCTATTTTTTATTCTTTTTATTTTGAAACAGGGTCTCACTGAGTTGCAAAGGGCCTCACTAAGTAGCTGAGGCTGTCCGTGAACCGTGATCCTCATGTCTCAGCCTCCGGAATGCTGGGATTACAAGCGTGCGCCACATCGCCTGGCCTACCCAGGGGCATTCTACTTTTGAGTTACACCTCCAGCCCTATTTCTTCTTCTTCTTCTTCTTCTTCTTCTTCTTCTTCTTCTTCTTCTTCTTCTTCTTCTTCTTCTTCTCCTCCTCCTCCTCCTCCTCCTCCTCCTCCTCCTCCTCCTCCTCCTCCTCCTCCTCCTCTTCTTCTTCTTCTTCTTCTTCTTCTTCTTCTTCTTCTTCTTCTTCTTCTTCTTCTTCTCCCTCCTCCTCCTCCTCCTCTTCCTCTTCCCCTTCCCCTTCCCCTTCCCCTTCTCCTCCTCCTCCTCCTCCTCCTCCTCCTCTTCTTCTTTTTCTTCTGAAACAGCATCTTTTATTTAGAAACTAAGTTGCTGAGGCTGGCCTCCAACCTCCCACCAGCACGGTTTTGTCCTTTTTAGCTCTTATTCAGTTCCAACTCGATGGCCAGGGCTGCGGGAGAACTCCAGCTCAGACTTCGGCTGCAGTGCAGGACTCCTCTTTCTGGCCTTGGCTGCTGCAGCCAGCAGACAGGAAAGTGCCTGCCTGGTGCTCTTCCTTCTCCCAGACCCACCAAAATTCTGCCTGCATGATGCACAGTACTTTCTCACTCAGATCTGAATTTTTTACTCCACCAATTTTAGGTAGACTACAGAAACCCAACGTTGTTTGGGATAAGCATCATGTGAAGGTACCTTGCGCTGTGATAAAGGGCTGGAGGTCCGGCACCCTAAGCTGTGTGACCAGTGCCTCCCACGTGCTTGCGCCTGCGCCGCCTGGGTCTGTGCAGCTGGGTCCTGTGCTCAGCCCGTGCTTACACACTGCCTCTCGGGCCTGACACATCCTGTTACCCATGCATTGCTTCATTGCATAAAGTAGGCTCCCAGCACTCTCTCATTGTGTGTGTGTGTGTGTGTGTGTGTGTGTGTGTGTGTTACTGAGGATAGAACCCAGGGGCATTGTACCTCCGAGCTACACCCTCAGCCCTATTTTTTAGTCTTTTTTATTGTCAAAATAGGGTTTCACTAAGTTGCAAATAACCTCGCTAAGTAGCTGAGGCTGTCCCTGAACGGTGATCCTCCGGTCTCAGGGTCTCAGCCTCCTGAATGCTGAGATTACAAGCATGCACCACCAGGGAGCGCTCTCTCTCTCATGTTTTGGCCCAGGGCCTACCGTGGTTAATCACATGTAACCATCAGGATAATGCATATATTCACTCATTGGTAGTCACTGTCTTAGGATCTGTGGCTACTGCAGTGAGTGAAAGAAACAAAAACAAGGGCTGGAGCCGGGCGTGGTGGCGCACGCTTGTAATCCCAGCATTTGGGAGGCTGAGACCTGAGAATCGTGCTTCGCGGACAGCCTCAGCTACTTAGTGATGCCCCTTTGCAACTCAGTGAGACCCTGTTTCAAAATAAAGAATAAAAAACTAGGGTTGAGGGTGTAGCTTGTAGGTAGAATGCCTCTGAGTTTAATCCTCGGTTATATGCACACGCACGCGTACAACACACACACACACACACACACACACACACACACACACACACACGGGCTGCAGATACAGCTCAGCAGTGTAACATTTGCCAGCCATGCATGAGGCCTCGGGTCTGAAGACACACATAAACATACCAAACAAACAAACAAAAAACGGTGTCATTGTAGAGTCTATAGTCAAGACAATAAATGTGCCGGGCGTGGTGGCGCACGCTTATAATCCCCACGCTTGGGAGGCAGAGACAGGAGGATCGCGCAGGTTTGAAGCCAGCCACGCGCTGGCTTAAGAGACCCTGTTTCCAAATAAAAAATGTAAAAATAGGTCTGGGAGTGTAGCCCGGAGGTAGAAGGGCTTCCAGGAACCCCAGTACCACCAAAAAAAAAAAAAGACAATAAATGTAACGATAATAATAATAAACATAGAAATAGTAGATATGCATAATAAACAAATAAATCATGTAGCATGGTGGGTGATGAGTGATATATGCGCCCAGGGCTATGAGGGAGGCCGGGGCTGCACGCAGAGCGGACACAGCGTGGAGGTGGGGCGACTCGCGGTCTCTTAGCAAAGGCTTGAAGGTGGTGAGGAAATGCACTGTAGTGCCAGGCACCGTGGCCTGCGCCTGTAATCCCAGCACTGTGGAGGCTAAAACAGGAGGATCTCAGACTCCTGGCCAGTCTCAGCAACCCAGTGGGGCCCTGTTTCAAAATAAAAAAAAATAATAAATAAAGGGGCTGTGGGTATAGCTCGGAAGTAGAATGCCCCAGGTTCAATCTCCAGGACCAAAAATAAATGAGCCTTAAGGACCCGAGGAAGTGCTTTTCCAGGCAGAGGGAGAGCAGAAGAAATGGCCCAGAAATAGAAGCCCAGGATGTTTTCAGATGGTGGAGGAGACCGGCGTGCTGCAGTGGACTCAGTGGTCAGAAACAGGCCTGGAAGCAGTTTCTCTCAGTTTCACCGAATCACAAGTGTCCCGTTTTCCTTTAACGTGGCTGAGCATCAACCTAAGATGTTTGTCACGTGGGCAGCCTGGACAGCCATCCTAGAAGCCCCTGACCATGACCCCCCAGGTCACTTTAATACATCTGCTCAGATGGGTTAATCTCAGGAAAGACAAACAAGCAAAATGCTATGAATGGGCACCAGGCAGCTGGGCCCAAGAACAAAAATCACGCCACTCAAGAAGAAGGGTGTAGAGGAACAGGTTCAGCCCCGAATCCCAGCTCTGCTACCTAAGGACAGTGGCCACCGAGCCCCCCTCGCTGAGTCTGTGCTGTGCCCACCTAGGTAAATGGGGTACCAACCCTCGTGTTGTGAGTGTAGGGTGCCAAGCAAGCGAGCTACCTGCAGCTGCAGCCCGACTCGAAGGGCGGTGTGGGCCAGGCCGCGATCCCTGTCACTGCCCCCAAAGCCCAGCGCGATTCTCCTTTGACCTTCATGAACCTGAAACTCCAAATTTAGCACTGGAAGGTCAATCAAGTGCCAGGTTTTGATGGTGTCTGACCCTTTTTTTTTTCTTTTTCTTTTTCTTTTTTTCTTTCTTTCTTTCTTTTTTTTTTTTTTGCAGGTCTGGGGATGGAACCCAGGGTAATTGACCTCTGAGCTACACCCCCTGCCCTATTTTTTAGCCTTTATTTTAAAACAGAATCTCACTAAGTTGTGGAGGGCCTCACTAAGTAGCTGAGGCTGTCCACAAACCGCGATCCTCCTGTCTCAGCCTCCCAAATGCTGGGATTACAAGCGTGCGCCACCACGACCGGCTTCTGACCCATTTTTAATCCGGAGTTCTTCCACGTAGCATAGTGCTTCAATTTGGGTGTGTGTGGGGGGAGCTGGAGACTAAATCATAAACAAATAACAATGTGAAATGTCACCAATGGTCTTGTAACCTGTTAAAAGGACATTAAAAATGTTTCTAGGTGCTTGTGTCTGAGAGTCGGTGGCAGCCTCAAGGACTCCTGGTCCTCTGCTGCCACCGTCTGGGGGCAAGAGGGACTGCAGGGACACAGAGGAACAGCAACCTGCTTAAGAGGCAAGAGGCAGGTGGAGTGGCGGGGAAAGCTGGTGTGCAGACCCTTTCTGTGCCTGGAGAGTCTTGGGGATGAAAGGGAGTTTTCACAGCGATGGCTGTAGCCTTGCCTCCTACAGAGGAGAAATCTGTAGGCTGAAACAGATGTGTTTTTCCTAAGGCTGGACTCAGAGCCAGAGCCCCAATTTCTGAATCCAGGGCTGTGTTCCTAATGTAGTTCTCCTTGGCCAGCAGACCTGGGGGCACCTGGGAGTCTGTTAGAAACACAAGACTGTCAAACCGAGCAAGGTGGCGCACGCTTGTCATCCCGGCTTTCGGGAGGCTGAGACTGGTGGTGTATGCCTGTAATCCCAGTGCTTAGGAGGCTGAGATAGGAGGATCACAGGTTTGGTGCCAGCCTCAGCAATTTATAGAAAGACCCTGTTTCAAAAAATAAAAATAAAAGGTGTGTTCAATCCCCAGTACCCCAACACCAAAAATAAAGAAAGAAAAGAAAGAAACACAGGGTCTCAGGTCCCAAGAGAAACCTACTGACAGCCTGCATTTCAGCAGACCCCAAGCAACTGGTGTGTGAGAGCCTAAGGAGACTCATTGTGAACACACTGCCTGCCAGCCTTCCTAGGAGGCACACTGAGATGGCTTTAGTTGGGGCCAAGCTTGGTGGCACAGTACTTGGGAGGCTAAGATAGGAGGATCACTGGCCTCTGAATTTTTTTTTTCTTTTATGGTACTGGGGATTGAGCGCAGGGGCGTTCTATCTATGAACTACATTCCCAGCCCTGTTATAATTTTTATTTTCAAATGGCATCCTATATTAGAAAAGTCCCTGAGGGCCTTGCTAAATTGCTGAGGCTGGCCTTGAACCTGTGATCCTTGTGTCTCAGCCTCCCAAGTGCTGGGATTACAGGTGTGCACTACCATGCCCAATAGGAACTAACCTTAAAGAAAACATTGAAGGCCAGGCATGGTGGCACACACCTGTAATCCCAGTCCTTGGGAGACTGAGACAGGAGGATTGCAGATTCGAGGCTAGCCTCAAGCAACTTTTTTTTTCAAGTAAAAAAGTAAAATAGGGCTGAGGGCTGAGGGTATAGCTTGGCAGTAGAATGCCTCTGGATTCAATCCTTATTATGAAGAGGAAGGAGGGAAGGAAGGCAGGCAGGCGTAATAGCTTATAAGGTTCAGATTCTGTGTATGTGTGCGTATGCGTGTGTGTGTGGGGGGGGTGCATTGTGTATTTCAGAAGGAGCTCTAGACAGAGTATGTGTGAAGAGCCCAGGGTGGGATATATTCAGATGGTTTTCATTAGACCCTGACAGAGACTACAGGCACCTGCCGTCACCCCAACCCACAGCTGTGGTGAGGAGAGGTTACTGATCCTGGCGTGTAGCCATTCTTGAGGGTCTCGGCTCAGCCCCAGTTGCTAGAGAGGACAGGAACAGACAGACAGCTCCTACACCACAGCCTACAGACCATGCGGACATTTCTGAGGTGGAGCCGGGGTCTACAGGCTGCCGACTACCCCAGCCTCAGCACACACTGAGCTGCAGCAGCCTGGGGGTGAGAGGAGCGCTGACCCACCATGAAGGGGCTGCTCGGCAGGCCCAGCCCTTAGCGCAGTGAGGTGGCTTGGGAGAGGTGTGTCTCGATGCGCTGGCGATCAGTGAGGGTGTAGAGAAGGTACCGTGACTTCCAGTGGTTGGCAGGGGAGCAGGTGCCAGGCCTTGTGCTGAGCACGTGGCTTCCGCGTGCCGTCTGACGCGCAGGTGTGACTCTGATCCCACTTCACAGGTGACAACAGGGGGCTCAGAGGTCGCCCCAGTCACTTGTCTCTAGCTGCAAAGATCCTGGGTTCAGCCCCAGGTGGCCTGTCCTTAGAGCCTGCAAGGGACCGGGACACTCTGTGGTCTCCAGACTGTGGCGGGGGACAGTGCTGGGGCCTGAAGTGGGCGACGTCTGGCATCTTTGGGGAAGGAGCATGACGTTTGGGCCCTTGATTCCAAATAGGGGAGCTCTGTAGGAATGCGAGGATACAGCTGGCCAGGCCTTTCTCCTGAGACAAATATCACCTCTGCCCCACTGCCCCATCGCAAGGCTGGAAGAGGACTGTCAGCGCAGCAAAGCTATGTGGGCCCTGAGCTGGTGGCAGGGAGCTTGCTAACCACGTGTGGACAGAGCAGGGGAAAGGCCGAAATGGTGGCTGGTAAGAACAAAATGTTACAGGCAAGGAAGGCTGCAGGGCTGTAGGGATGTGTGACCGCTGGCCGTGGAAGGCTGTCCTCATGGAGGGCACAGGGCAGGGTGCCAATCCAGGCCTCAGTCCAGCCATTCAAAGAGGGAAGAGGCTGTGCCTGCCTGCAGAGGTAGGGTCTAGAATGTGGGTGGGAAACAGCAACTCGGGAAGAGACCCGGACCCTTAGGAGTACCCAGACTCCTGAGCCAGGCACTGGGGGTCCAGGAGGCGCTCCCGTGTCTGTGCGGCCTGCGTGTTTATAAACTCCTGCTCTTCCTGGTTGGAATCAAGACTTATTTGGCAAAGAATGTCATCCTTGGGGGAGGAGACTGCCCAGAGACGGGAACCTGAAGGTGAATTCGTTCCGCAGAACACTCCCTACGGCTGGTTTGTCCAAGGTGCTGGTATTTTCTTAAGATAAACAATTGAGTTGTTGAAACTGTGAAAATGAGCACAGCGTGAACTGCGGGAGAGTCCCTGTGTGTGAATCCCGGGGTCTGGGCCAGCTCGAGTTTGTGTATATACAACTGAGTTTAAGCATGATAAAATTGGAATTTACATCTTTTTTCCCCCCTGTGTGTAGAATAGTTTTCTTTGTAGAAAATATACTTGTACTATGCTTTTGAATTGGGAGAGGCTAAAAATATGACTTTTATTTAAAAATAAGGGGGTATCTTGATTGGTTCTAATTAATAGATTTTATTTATTTGTTATTTGTGTGTGGTACTGGCAATTGAACCTCCAGCTACACCTCCAGCCCTATTTTTTTTTGTGTGTGTGTATATGTGTGTGTGTGTGTGTATATATATATATATATATATATATATATATATATATATATAATTTTTTTTCAGTACTGGGGGGGATGGAACCCAGGGGCATTTTACCTCTGCTCTATACTCCCAGCCCTATTTTTTATTCTTTATTTTGAAACAGGGTCTCACTGAGTTGCAAAGGGCCTCACTAAGTAGCTGAGGCTGTTTGCAAACTGTGATCCTTCTGTCTCAGACTCCAGAATGCTGGGATTACAGGTGTGCCACCAAGTCCAGCTAGAATTTATTTTTTAGAGTAGTCGTATAGAAACATTGAGTGGCAAGTAAAAGGAGATCCCCACATCTCCTTATACACATGTAATGCACCCTAATATCTTGCCTTAGTGTGGTACATATGTTAATAGCTGAGCCAATATCATTTTTTTTTTTCGGTCCTGGGGATTGAATTTGGGCATTCTATCTCTGAACTACACCCCAGCCCTGTTTTTTTTTTTTATTATTATTTTGAAACAGGGTCTCACTACATAGAGAAAGGCCTCACTAAGTAGCTGAGGCCAGCCCTGGGGAGGCCATGCTCACCCCAGCCAGGCAGAAGCTGGACGCCTCCTTGTGATGTGGGGAGTTTCTTCTGCTGTTTAGGTTAGTCTGAGTTGGGCTTTTGTTGCCTCCAAGAAGAGGGACACCTGGATATGGATGGGCTGAAAGGACCCCACCCAGGAGGACAAGGACCTCCCATCCAGCCAGGGGCAGTCCCCTGGCTGGGGTGAGCATGGCCTCCCCAGGGCTGGATCTTGAGATAGCAGTGCACTCACGTTTCCTTGTTGAGGGTTTCTCTTGATCCTGGAGGGCTGCCTGTCTCTCCAGCTGTACAACCACAAGGCAGGTTCCCACCCCCTCCCCTTTTCTGCCTTTTCTCTTACCTACTCTGGTAGGTCGCCCAGGGGGGGTGGGGGTCTCTTGCTCCCCCAGCCTCTAGGTCCTTATCACCAAAGGCTGGGGGAGGGTTTTGTTTGTTTTTATTTTTTTGCTCCTGGGGATTGAACCCAGGGGCATTCCGACTTCCGAGCTACACCTCCTGCCCTATTTTTGATCCTTTATTTTGAAACCGGGTCTCACTGAGTTGCGGAGGGCCTCACTAAGTAGCTGAGGCTGTCTGCGATCCTCTGGTCTCAGCCTCCTGAATGCTGGGATTACAAGCCTGTGCCACCACTCCCGGCCTGCCCTATCTTTTTTTTTTTTTTAAGGTGGTACTGGGGTTCCTGGAAGCCCTTCTACCTCCGGGCTACACTCCCAGACCTATTTTTACATTTTTATTTGAAAACAGGGTCTCCTAAGCCAGCGCGCGTGGCTGGCTTCGAACCTGCGCGATCCTCCTGTCTCTGCCTCCCAAGCGCGGGGATTACAAGCGTGCGCCACCACGCCCCGCCAGCCCTATCTATTTTTTTGAAACAGGGTTTCACAAAGTTGCTGAAGGTCTTGTTAAATTGCTAAGGCTGGCCTTGAATATACCAGCCTCCTGTCTCAGCCTTCCAAGTACTGAGATTACAAGTATGCGACTGTGCCCAGCAATGGGGTAAGCTTTTTGTTTTGTTTTATTTTTTATGTCGTTGTTGTGCATGTGTCTGTGTGTGTGTGTGTGTGTGTGTGTGTGTGTGTGTGTGTGTGTACTGGAAACTGAACCCAGGGAATTCTACCTCTGAGCTACACCCCCAACCCTTTAAAAAAATTTTTTTTGAAACAGGGTCAGCGAGGTGTGGTGTCACGTGGTTGGAATCTCAGTACTTGGGAGGCTGAGACAGGAGGATTGTAGGTTCACTGCTAGTCTCAGCTACTTAGTGAGGCTCTCTGCAACTTAATGAGATCTTATTTCAAAATAGAAAATAAAATAGGGCTGGGGTGTAACTCAGAGGTAGAATGCCCTGGGTTCAATCCTCTGTGTCAAAAAATATATATATCAACAACCAAAAGCCAGGCACCATGGCGCACACTTGTAACCCCAGCATTTGGGAGGCTGAGACTGGAATATCGCGGTTCGCGGCCAGCCTCAGCTACTTAGTGAGGCCCTCTGCAACTCAGTGAGACCCGGTTTCAAAATAAAGAATAAAAAATAGGGCAGGGGGTGTAGCTCGGAGGTCGAATGTCCCTGGGTTCCATCCCCAGAACCACAAAAAAAAAAAAAAAAAAAGCAAAAACAGGGTCTTGCTAGGTTGCTAAGAGTCTCACTAAGTTTCTGAGGATGGTCTTGAACCTGTGATCCTACTGTTTCAGCCTCCCAAGTACTGAGCTGGGGTAAGTTTTGACCAGGGTCTTCACACTTGCTAGAGAGACACAGATGTGTCTCAATTCTACCAGGCTAATTCTTCTACATGGCAACTAATTCTTCCTAGGCAGGCCCCTGTCAACTCCCCCTGTCAACTCAGCCTCTCTCCATCCCTTTAAATTGCAAAAAACAGTGTCAAGAGCTGGGCGTGGTGGTGCACACTTGTAATCCCAGTGCTTGGAAGGCTGAGACAGGGCGATTGCACAGGTTCGAAGCCAGCCTCAGCTACTGAGTGAGGCTCTCAGTAACTTAGTGAGACCCTGTTTCCAAATAAAGTATAAAATAGGTCTGGGAGTGTAGCCCAGAGGTCGAAAAGCCCCTGGGTTCCACCCCCAGTACCAGCAATAAATAAATAAATAAATATATAAATAAATAAATAAAACAATGTCAAGTTAGTGATGAAGAGGCCTAATTTTTTCTTATACTGGGGATTGAACCCAGGGGAATTCTACCTCTAACCCACACCCTCAACCCTCTTTTACTCTTTAGTTTGAAAGAGTCTCATTAGGTTGCTGAGAATCTTGTTAAGATATCGAGACTGTCCTCGAAACTGTGACCCTCCCATCTCAGCCTCCCAAGTACTGGGATTATGAGCGTTTGTCACCATGCCCAGCGAAGAGGCCTAATTTTTCAAGAGAGAAGCACCAGCCCTCCTTTTGAGGGGATGTAGAAGGACAGAGCCTGCCATTGCGGTTGCCTCTTTGGCCTGAGGGCTGTTTCAAGCTGAAGACAATTGAGAAAAAGCAGATAGAGGACTGGGGATGGAGCTCAGTGGCAAAGTGCTTACCTAGCACACGCAAGGCCCCCAGGTTTGATGCCCAGCAGGAGAGAGAGAGAGAGAGAGAGAGAGAGAGAGAGAGAGAGAGAGAGAGAGAGAGAGAGAGAGAGAGGAGGTGCAAATACAGACATACTGGGAAATGCTTTGGTTTGGTTCCAGACCACAATAAAGCAAACGTGCAATAAAATGAGCTGCAGTAAATTTTTGGTTTCCCAGTGCATATAACAGTCATATTTATGGCTGTACTATAGTTAATTAGGTGTGAAAAGTCATTATGTCTAAGAAAACAGTATACATACCTAATTTTAAAGTATTTTCTTGCTAAGTATGCTGATGACCATCTGAGCCTTCAGTGAGTCATAATCTTTTTTTTTTTTTTTTTGGTCCTGGGAATGGAACCCAGGGGCATTCTTCCTCCAAGCGACACCCTCAGACCTTTTTATTTTTTGTTTTGAAACAGGATCTCTCGTTTGGGCGTGGTGGTGCACGTCTGTAATCCCAGCATTTGGGAGGCTGAGACAGGAGGATCGCGGTTCGAGGACAGCCTCAGCTACTTAAGTGAGGCCTTCTGCAACTCAGTGAGACCCTGTTTCAAGATAAAGAATTTAAAAAAGAAAAGGGCTGAGGATGTAGAATGCCCCTAGGTTCCATTCCCAGTATCACAAAAAATAATAATAATAATAATTGGAGCCAGGTATGGTGGCGCACACCTGTAATCCCAGTACTTGGGAGGCTGAGACAGGAGGAGGATGGCAGGTTCGAGTCCAGCCTCAGCAACATAATGAGACCCCTGCTTAAAAAAAAAAAAAAAAAAAAAAAAAAAGCCAGGCGTGGTGGCACACACTTGTAATCCCCGCACTTGGGAGGCAGAGACAGGAGGATCGCGCAGGTTCAAAGCCCGCCGTACTGGCTTAAGAGACCCTGTTTCCAAATTTTAAAAATATAAAAAATAGGTCTGGGAGTGTAGCCCGGTGGTAGAAGGACTTCCAGGAACCCCAGTACCACCAAAAATAAAATAAAATAAATAAATATAATAAATAAAAAGAGCTGGGGTGTATCTTGGAGGTAGAATGTCCCTGGGTTCAATCTGTAAGTATATAATTAGACCTTTACTATCAAAGGGCTTGATAGAAGCTTGACTTGTGCTTCATTTTGTAAAACCACTATTTTGTAAAGTTAGCATTTCTTGGAAATTGCAAGTGTCAATCCTTCCCCTGGCACCCTCTCCAGCCAATCGTTAAAGATTGTGACGTAGCCGGGCGTGGTGGCGCACGCTTGTAATCCCCGCGCTTGGGAGGCGGAGACAGGAGGATCGCGCAGGTTCAAAGCCAGCCGCGTGCGCTGGCTTAGGAGACCCTGTTTCCAAATAAAAATGTAAGAATAGGTCTGGGAGTGTAGCCCGGAGGTAGAAGGGCTTCCAGGAGCCCCAGTACCACCAAAAAAAAAAAAAAAAAAAGACTATGACGCTACACTCCCCAGCAGGAGCACAGCAGAGGAGCTTTGAGTGAGGAATAAAAGGCCCAGCCGGCTCCCGCCATTTTGTTCATGCACACCTGACTCTACTGTTGGCAGGATTCCTTTTTGCAAAAAGTAAAATTGCTTTGCCAAGCCACTTTCAAACATGTGCCTTTTCTTATAACACAATGGAAATTTATTTCTAACGATCCCCCCCCCCCCAATCAATTGGAGCCGGTGTGGTGGTGCATGCCTGTAATCCCAGGGACTCAATTCCAGCTGCTCAGGAGGCTGAAGCAGGAGGTTCTCAAGTATGAAGCCAGCCTGGCCAATTTACTGGGATTCTGTCTTGAAATAAAATATCAAAGGTGCTAGGGGTGTAGCTAAGTGGTAGGACACCCCAGGGTTCCACCCCCATTGCTAGAAAAAAAGCGCAGCTCACCTAACTGCTCCCATCGGTCCTCATCTCGTGCAGACTAGCAGCGTTCCAGAGGGGGACGATAAGGTAAGGGGCGGGGAAAACTGGATGTGTGGCCGAAAGCAGGCCTTTGGGGAATGTGGGAAGGTTGGCTTGCTTAAGACTGGATGAGAAGCCAGGCATAGTAACACACATCTGTAATTCCAGTGTATGGGAGGGTGAAACAGGACAGCTTTGAAGGCAGCAAGACCCTGTTACAAAATTAAAAAAAAAAAAAAAAAAAGACTGGGGCTGTAGCTCAGAAATAGATGGCCCTGGGTTCAATCTCCAGTAACAAAACAAAAAGAAAGGCCAAGTGTCCTGATACCGCAGCCCAGGATTGGTGGGAGGAGTAAGACTAGAATTTTGAGCCATGGTATTCAAAGAATCCTAAGGCAACCTGTTGATACTTTTCGTTGACGAAGTGATAGGACTTTCTTGACATTCCTGTTGTGAACAGAAAGTGGAAAACAACCATTTGTTTGGCAGGACAGTTCCAGAAGAGTAGAAAAATACATGTGTACCAAGGGCAGTGGGATATACCTTGTAATCCCAGCCCTTGGGAGAAGTGCAGGTTTGAGGACAGCCTCAGCAACTTAGAGAAACCCTCAGCAATTTAGCAAGACCCTGTTTCAGATTAAAATTAAAAAGGGAGCCGGGTGTGGTGGTACATGCTTTAATCCCAGAATTTGGGGGGCTGAGACCGGAGGATCACAGTTCATGGTCAGCCTCAGCTATTTAGTCCCCCTGCAACTCAGTGAGACCCTGTTTCAAACTAAAGAATAAAAAAATAGGGCTGGGGGTGTAACTCAGAGATAGAATAGCCCTGGGTTTCATCCCCAGTACCACCAAAAAAAAAAAAAAAGTAAAAAGGGCTGGCTACCGGGTGTGGTGGCGCACGCTTGTAATATCAGCGCTTGGGAGGCTGAGACAGGAGGATCACACAGGTTTGAAGCCAGCCTCAGCTACTGAGTGAGGCTCTCAGCAACTTAGTGAGACCCTGTTTCCAAATAAAGTATAAAATAAATGTGGGAGTATAGTCCGGAGGTAGACAAGCCCCTGGGTTCCACCCTCAGTACCACAAAAAAAAAAAAAAAAAAAAAAGTGTTAGCAGTATAGTCCCTGGGTTCAATCCCCAGCACCCCTCAAAAAAAAAAATTGCTCCTGCAGACAGTGGCTTAGCCAAGTTGTGCTGTTGCAGACAGTGGGGTGGGATTTCCCTTCTCAGTGAGAGTCCAGGCTGCGAGTGTAGAGAGGGGTAGTTCCTGGTTCAGGAGACAGCTAAGCCCTGGCCGGCATCATCAAAGCACTGGTGGGATAGAGCCCCACCCTTTCCAGTGGGGTTTGAACTTCAGGGGAGCCTGCCTGGGCATATGGCCAGCACCCAGAGGAGACAAGATGGGGAGAGGAGCTGGTCCTCACTGCATCACCCTAGCCGTGAACACTGCATTCCACCTGAATCCAACTGCTGGAAGCTTCCCCAGCAGGCCAGCGCTCCTAATGCCAGGGCCCCTCTGGGCGTTTGCCTGCGCTGGTCCGAAGCAGCCCTGAAGGGGCTGTCAGGGAGCAGGGAGGCGGGAGGGAGAGGCCTCCGGGTTAGAGCGTGGGCTAACAAACTCTTCTCAAGGAAGCTGGGAGCCAGAGCCAAGGAGTTGTCTGGCTACCTCCCCTAGAATAAATAAAAGGCCAACAAAGGACTAAGTCTAAAGTCCAAAGTGGTACCTGACAGTGCAGGTCTGCTGACAGTGCGACCAGGTGGTGCTTTGTGGTGGGAGTTGTTCTCTGCTCTGGAGGAAGTTGATTGAGCAGCTCCCCTGGCCTCTACCCACCCGATGCCTAGAGCAGCCCAATTGCACCAGTCTTGACAATCAAAAACATCCTCCTGGGTGTCAGATCACCCCGGTGGAGAGCTACCATGTTGGCTGATTAGAAGGACAGGTGTGGTGGCACATGCCTGCAATCCCAGTACTTGGGAGGCTGAGACAGGAGGATTTCAGGTTCAAGGTCAGCCTCAGCAATTTAGTGAGACCCTGTTCCATTAAAAATAAAATACGGCTGGAAGTGTAGTTCAGATGTATAATGCCCTTGGGTTCAATTCCCAGATTCAAGTCCAAAAAAAAAAAAAAAAAAAAAAGAAAGAAAGAAAGAAAGAAAGAAAGAAAGAAAGAAAAAGAAAAAAGAAAAGAAAATCTGGATTCCCAGAAGAATATCTCAAACCAGAAAGAGGGCAGAGGAGAGAAGAAAGAAGCTGCTTTTCCTTGAGATACTGGTGGGGGCAGCGAGTTAGTGACAGCGCGGGACCCCACCACTGAGCTGGCACGCCCCTCTCTCCCAGCAGGCTTGCAAGCAACATTATACAAGATGTGCCTGTGGCGGGAGAGGGGGTGGAGACTGGGAGAGGAATAGGTAGCTAAAAGAGAGTAATTACTCGCCAGAGAAGAGCTCCTGTGGGCTCCGGATGACACTGTGCCGCGCCGTGAACTAAGGCATAAGATTAACTCCAATTTCTGCACCTGAAATGAAAGAATTAGCAGGGGAGGGGGGTGAGAAGCAGATAAAAGCAAGGGGTGCCCAGTCTGTGGTCCAGAGGTGCACAATCTTAGACGGGAGGAGTCGCCCCCAGGGTCCTCTCAGAACCTTCCCCACGTTTCTATGAAAACGAGAGACACATCAAACAATTGCAAATACTGCCCTCATTTCCCAAAAGGATTCCAGAATTTTAAGGCCACCAAGCTTGACACCTTTGATTTGGGAACAGATTCAAGTCCAAAGACCCGAATGGAGCCCCGACTTCGTATCCAGCCGGGCGTGAATCATCCAACAGATGGTGGGGCACTTTTAGAAAGCAGCACAGAGCCCTAAGGAGCTGGAGAGCCCCTAAGACAGCCCCGCAGAGCTGTTGTCCTCCACTGAGAGTGGGCTGAGCGGCCGGGGAATTTGTGGGTTCCGCTCTTTCCAGCTTCAGGGAGCAGCTGTGACTCCACAAATTCAAGTAATTGAGAGGGAGGCAGCAACTGTCGGGACAGGAAAGCAGATGCCAGGATCTAGCTCAGCCCAGTCACGTGTCTGTCCTCCAGCGGGCCGTGATTGATTGATGGCACTCCGGGGGCTGCCCCAGTCCCCGCACTTGCTCCAAATGTAAGGGAAAGGCTGCCTTCTGGCACGCGGAGTCAGGAGTTACCCGGGCCCTCTAGGGTCCCACTGGACTTAGGAAGGAGATGCAGGGGAGGGAAAGAAGATTCCTGTCTTATTTTGTAACAAAACAGACTGCTTATGTTATTCTAGTCGCCCATTGCCCTCTGATGTGGATTTCTGCCTCTTACAAACCAAAAGAATCCTGACTATTCTAGAAGTACTGTGTTTTGGGGTTGGGGATCAGTTTTGACGTGTGTGTGTGTGTGTGTGTGTGTGTGTGTGTGTGTGTGTAACTAGAGATTAAACCCAGGCATGTTCTACTCTCGATACCCCCAACCATTTTTTGAAGTCCTCCCACCCAGGAACTGGGGATGGAACCCAGTGGGCATTCTACTCTGAGCTACATCCCCAGCCCTATTTTTTATTCTTTTTTTTTTTTTTTTTGCGGGTTTGGGAATGGAACCCAGGGGCATTTGACCTCCGATCTACACCCCCTGCCCTACTTTTTATTCTTTATTTTGAAACCGGGTCTCACTGAGTTGCAGAGGGCCTCACTAAATAGCTGAGGCTGGCCGCGAACTGTGATCCTCCAGGTCTCAGCCTCCCGAATGCTGGGATTACAAGCGTGCGCCACCACGCCTGGCTTATTCTTTATTTTGAAACAGGGTTTCACTAAGTTGCAAGTGCCTCACTAAGTAGCTGAGGCTAGCCACCTGTGATTATAAGCATGCACCACCACTCCCAGCTATTTTTTTGTTTGAAACAACAGGGTCTCTAGCTTGGCATGGTGGCACGTGCCCATAATCCCAGTACTTGGGAAGTTGGAACAGAAGACAAAATGTTTGAAGCCAGCCTCAGCAACTTAGTGAGGCTGTCAGCAACCTAGTGAGACTGTTTCTAAATAAAAAAATAAAATAGGGCTGGAGGTAGAATGCTTCTGGGTTTATGGGTTTAATTCCCAGTATGAAGAAGAAGAAGAAGAAGAAGAAGAAGAAGAAGAAGAAGAAGAAGAAGAAGAAGAAGAAGAAGAAGAAGAAGAAGAAGAAGAAGAAGAAGAAGAAGAAGAAGAAGGAAGAGGAGGAGGAGGAGAAGGAGGAGGAGGAGGACGAGGAGGAGGACGAGGAGGAGGACGAGGAGGAGGAGGAGGAGGAGGAGGGGGAGGAAAGAAGAAAGAAAGAAAGAAAGAAAGAAAGAAAGAAAGAAAGAAAGAAAGAAAAAGAAAAGAAAAGAAACAAGGTCTCCCCTAGGCCACTAAACTCTCTCTGAGTTGCTGAGGCTGTCCTCGAACCTGTGATGTGACCCTCCTGTCTCAGCCTTGCTAGTACTGGGATTACAAGTGTGCACCACCATGCCTGGCTGGCAGTGTGCATTTAAAGATATAGTCTTAGCCAGGCACGTTGTCTCATGCCTATAATCCCAGCTAGTCTACTCCAGAGGCT
The DNA here is from genome assembly GCF_963383645.1 of Muscardinus avellanarius. Lineage (NCBI taxonomy): Eukaryota > Metazoa > Chordata > Mammalia > Rodentia > Gliridae > Muscardinus > Muscardinus avellanarius. Next base: position 45,042,004 of record NC_137802.1, on the reverse strand, counting down.
GAAATGGGAGGATTGTATGCTCGACAGCAGCCTGGGCAATTTAGTGAGATCCTATCTGTCTCAAAAGAAAAATAAAAAGGGCTGGAGATGTATCTCAGTGGTAGCAACGACCTATCATGTGTGAGGCCCCGAGTTGGATCCCAAGTATGACAGTGAAAAAATAAAGGTATTCACTCAGTCATTCTCCCCCATCTAAAACGTTTAGATTACATATTGGCAAGTGTGACTTGTTTAAAGAGTTAGCTACCCAGGTGAGGTGGCATATTCTTGTCATTTCAGTATTTAGGAGGCTGAGACAGGAGGATCACAGGTGCAAAATGAGACCCTGTTTCCAAAGAAGAAATAAAATTGGGCTGGGGGTATAGCTTGGAAGTAGAATGCCTCTGGGTTCAACCTCCAGTACAGAGAGAGAGAGAGAGAGAGAGAGAGAGAGAGAGAGAGAGAAGAGGAGAGGAGAGGAGAGGAGAGGAGAGGAGAGGAGAGGAGAGGAGAGGAGAGGAGAGGAAGAAGGAAGGAAGGAAAGAAAGAAAGAAAGAAAGAAAGAAAGAAAGAAAGAAAGAAAGAAAGAAAGAAAGAAAGAAAAGGAAAGAAAAACGGAGTTTAGCTGAGTGTGCTTTCAGGGGGTGGGTGGGAATGACAGCTGTCAACAGAAATATCTGCCAACTGAAGACGCAAGAGCTTTGCCCTTGGACAGGCCTGGCCTGCCCCGATTCCCACAAGGAAACTTCTTGTTTCATCTGAGGAACCTGCTGGTGGTTTCGTTTCAGCTTCAAGTACTTGTCTGAGCAAGCCTGTTTTCTCATGAATGGCTGCAGACGCCTTAGGAAGCGGTGTACTTCACAAGAGTTAATAACAAAATGCACTGTGTCAGAGCCCAAGACATAAATATAATTAAAATCACATCCTATTTCCTTGTTGGTTGTTGAAGCAGACATTAAGAAATTTCTTATCTTCAATGGTACGTGTAGAATTCCATGTCACAGGAATTATCCTTAAATGAGAGCCGGGCGTGGTAGCGCACACTTGTAATCCCAGCTTTCGGGAGGCTGAGACATGAGGATCACGGTTCGCGGACAGCCTAAGCTACTTAGCGAGGCCCTTTGTAACTCAGTGAGACCCGGTTTCAAGAATAAAAATAGGGCTGGGCTGGGGGTGTGGCTAAGAGGTAGAATGCCCCTGGGTTCCATCCTCAGTGCCAGAAAAAGAAAGAAAGAGAAAGAAAGAAAGAAAGTTATCCTTAAATGATAGTTCAGAAAAGAAATATAAACCCTGGTGTCATTTATTATTAATGTGATTTATGGTACCTCTCTCAGCGGAATGCTGAGAATATGCCAATAAATTAGTTCCAGAAATGATGCAAAGTTAAATATTAATGAAGTGATCAAACAATCCCCAATTTTACTGTAGTCAGTATAAGTTTGTAAATACTTTCATGTGTAATTCTTGCTTTATATTCAAGTAGCCCTGTAGACCAAGAAAACAACCAGAAATTTATACTGAAACCATTTTTACCAATACATTTTTCAATTTACAGCTTGAATCTTCTAGTCATTTATTTATTTATTTATTTATTTATTTATTTATTTATTTATTTATTGTACTGGGGATTGAATCCAGGGGCATTCTACCTCTGAGATATGACCCAGTCCTTTTTATTTATTTATTTAATTTATTATTATTATTATTAATATTATTAATAATTAGTGGTGGTACGGGGGTTCCTGGAAACCCTTCTACCTCCAGGCTACACTCCCAGACCTATTTTTTTGTACTTTTTTATTTGGAAACAGGATTTCTTAAGCCAGCGCGCACGGCTGGCTTCGAACCTGTGCGATCCTCCTGTCTCCGCCTCCCAAACGCAGGGATTACAAGCGTGCACCACCAGGCCCAGCTCTTTCTTTTTATATTGCAACAGGGTCTCCATAAATTGCTGAGGTTGGCCTTGAACCTATGATTCTCCTGTCTCAGCCTCTTGTACTTGGTTTAGAATACAACTTGAATCTTTAAAAAAAAAATGTATTGTGTGCAGGGAGGGGGTTACTGGAGATTGGATTCAAAGCCATTCTACCTCTAAGCTGCATCCCCAGACCTATTTTTTTTTTTAATTTTGAAACAGGGACTCACTAAATTACAAAGGGGCTCATTAAATTACTGTGGCTGGCCTCGAACCTGTGATCCTCCCATTTCAGCTTCCCAGGTACTGAAATAACACACCTGCACCACCATGCCTGGCTCTCGAATCTTCTGATTTTTAAAAACACAACAAGGCCGGGCATAGTGGCGCACGCTTGTAATCCCCACACTTGGGAGGCAGAGACAGGAGGATTGCGCAGGTTCGAAGCCAGCCGCGCGCTGGCTTAGGAGACCCTGTTTCCAAATAAAAATGTAAAAATAGGTCTGGGAGTGTAGCCCGGAGGTAGAAGGGCTTCCAGTAACCCCAGTACCACCATAAATAAATAAATAAATAAATAAATAAATAAATAAATAAATACACACACACACACAATAAGCTGGGCGTGATGGTGCATGCTTATTATGACAGCACTTGGGAGGCCGAGACAAAAGGATCATAGGTTCAAAGCCAGCCCCAGCTACTTAGTGAGGCCCTCTGCAACTTAGATCCTGTTTCAAAATAAAATATGACGCCGGGCGTGGTGCCGCATGCTTGTAATCTCAGCATTTGGGAGGCTGAGACAGGAGAATCGCGGTTCGTGGACAGCCTCAGCTACTTAGTGAGGTCCTTTGCAACTCAGTGAGACCTGGTTTCAAAATAAAGAATAAAAAATATGGCTGGGGGTGTAGCTCAGAGGTAAAATGCCCCTGGATTCCATCCCCAGTACTGACAAAAGAGAGGGGGGGGAGAGAGAGAGAGGGAGGGAGAGAGAGAGAGAGAGAGAGAGAATGAAAAATAGGGCTGGGAGTATAGTTCAGAAGTAGAACGCCCCTGAGTTCAATCCCCAGTGCCACACACGAAAAATAAAATATAATAAAATGTAAAAATAAAAATATAATAAAACTGTTAATGCATGCACTTGGATTTGTGCATAGACTTTATGTTGCATGTTATAGAAAACTTAAAACTCACATGACTAAGAGAGGAGAATTTGCCTGCATGCTTAACTGAAGTGTATCATGGAAGCACGAAAGCCTGCCGCACGCACCTGATACCTTTCTGCTCTCCTCTGCTTTTTGCAGCATCCGGTCCTCAGGGAGGTGGATCCTGGGATAAACTACTTCCTGCTCCTCTTGTGGAGGGGGGCGCTCACTCCCTAGCTGTGGAGAAGCTTGGCTGCTGATGACTCACAGCTGAGTTCTCTGGGCACCATTGCATGTTGGTAAATGCCAGGCTGAATCAGGTGCAGTGGTGTACACCTGTAATTTCAGTACTTGGGAGGCTAAGATAGGAGGACTACAGGTTCGAGGACCGCCTGGGCACTTTAGTGAGACCTTGTTTCCAAAAAAAAAAAAAAAAAGTTGCTATCTTTCCCTGTCTCTTTCTATTAAATGCTATACTGAGAAAAAGGGAGTGTGCTGGGGTATAGCTCAGTGATAGAATTCCCCTGAGTTTAAATCCCAGTAAAACACACACACACACACACACACACACACACACACACACACACACACACTGCCTGGGCTTCATTTATTCCTATCCAAATACTACAAATACTTTCCTCTGCTTGGCCCAAGGTTGTGAGGCCTCCCAAAGACTGACCTGCTCAGGGACACAAAGGCCAAGTCCTCTGACCTAAATCTAAAGTAATTCTGAAGGCCCCTCACGCAGCTGCAGAGCTCCCTGCAGGGGAGGCTCCTAGTGAGCCCACATCCTCATTCTGTTGGCTCAGCCCTGCTTCATCACTCCCTGTGGCTGTTTCTGAGACCACACCCTGATAAACTTCCAGCATGAAAATCTATTTCCATGCATCCAGACCTAGATAGTTGGGGTTGGGAGTGATTTTCCATTTTTATTTTTCTTTTCCCTCTTTCTTTCTTTCTTTCTTTCTTTCTTTCTTTCCTTCTTTCTTTCTTTTTTCTCTTTCTTTCTTTCTTTCTTTTTTCTCTTTCTTTCTTTCTTTCTTTCTTTCTTTCTTTCTTTCTTTCTTTCTTTTTCTTTCTTTCCTTCTTGGTACTGGGGGTGGAATCCAGGGCCTTTTCTACCTCCAGGCTATACTCCCAGGCCTATTTTATATTTTATTTGGAAACAGGGTCTCACCAAGTTGCTGAGAGCCTCACCAAGTAGCTGAGGCTGGCTTCAAACCTGTGCAAGCCTCCTGTCTCTGCCTCCTAAGCCCTGGGATTACAAGTGTGTGCCCAGCTTGGTAGTGATTTTAAGAAGCAGGCTCAGCCGGGCATGGTAGAGCACGCTTGTAATCCCAGCATTCGGGAGGCTGAGACAGGAGGATCGCGGTTTGTGGCCAGCCTCAGCTACTTAGTGAAGCCCTTTGCAACTCAGTGAGACCCCGTTTCAAAATAAAGAATAAAAAATAGGGCTGG